>NW_028154582.1:2500-168808 GCF_965231275.1 Zosterops lateralis
AAATAGAACAGAGGAAAATAAAGAGTTAAGAGAGAAAGAAGCAGAGTGAGAGAGAAAAGGAAATAGCATGAAGATAGAGAGAGGAAAATAAATAGACTTACCTGGAAGTAGGGAAATAGAGTGAAGGAAAGCAAGAAATAAAGTGAGAGAAAATGACTCAATGACACCAAATAAAGACAGGAGCCAAAGGGGGGCAGAGGGGGCAGGGGGGAATCTTTATTAGGGTGGATTCAACTTTTATTGAATGAACATTTTTATTTACACATCAGCAAAACACATGGAAACAACACCTACAAATACACGTACAGATACAACCCATAGACACGCTGATAAAAGTACACCTCCGTACAGAGCGATACATAGAAACAGCAGCAAATGCAAATACAGAACAATACAGGGAACCGCAAGCCAAATACATATTGAGACAATAGAACAGTTTTTCTACTTCTGAAACATCCATTATATCTCATTTTATTGGTACAGGAAATGCAAAACAAAAGCAGCACACATAAAATAGAACAGTCATCCACCACACGCACCTCCTTCAGCTTATACACAAACCCACCCTCGCTGTCACCTCAAAGCACCTCCCAAGAACCCCCAATCATCAACACACACTCGCAGCACTCCTCGGGAACGTGGTTCCCGGGAGCCGCGACACAAACCGGCCTGCCTGACAAAAACCCCGGTCCCTAGGCCGTCGGCACCCAAACTTTGGCGATGAACATCGCCTCGCAGACCGGCCGGGACCGAGGAAAAAAAAACCCAGCCGGGGGGGAAAATTAAAAAAAACCCCCCCAGCTGGGGATTTTTTATTCTAAATTTAAAATGTGTTGAAAAACCTGAAAGGCAAAAGTCATACACACAAGGTTAGAACCAGTCAACACATGCACCTCCTTCATCTTACACACAAACCCACCCTAGCTCTCACCTCAAAGAACCTCCCAGTCATCAACACACACTCACAGCACTCCTCGGGAACATGGTTCCCGGGAGCCTCAACACAAGCCGGCCTGCCTGACGAAAACCCCGGTCCCTAGGCCGTCGGCACCCAAACTTTGGCGATGAACATCGCCTCGCAGACCGGCCGGGACCGAGGAAAAAAAAACCCAGCCGGGGGGGAAAATTAAAAAAAACCCCCCCAGCTGGGGATTTTTTATTCTAAATTTAAAATGTGTTGAAAAACCTGAAAGGCAAAAGTCATGCACACAAGGTTAGAACCAGTCAACACATGCACCTCCTTCATCTTATACACAAACCCACCCTAGCTCTCACCTCAAAGCACCTCCCAACAACCCCCAGTCATCAACACACACTCGCAGCACTCCTCGGGAACGTGGTTCCCGGGAGCCTCGACACAAACCGGCCTGCCTGACGAAAACCCCGGTCCCTAGGCCGTCGGCACCCAGACTTTGGCGATGAACATCGCCTCGCAGACCGGCCGGGACCGAGGAAAAAAAAACCCAGCCGGGGGGAAAATTAAAAAAACCCCCCCAGCTGGGGATTTTTTATTCTAAATTTAAAATGTGTTGAAAAACCTGAAAGGCAAAAGTCACGCACACAAGGTTAGAACCAGTCAAACCAGTCAGCACACACACACACACACACACAGAGGCAAACACAAGCAGACACAGACAACTCTCATACACACACAGTCACTCTTCAGCACACATGGTAGATTCCAGGAAACTTGTAGCATCGGCAACCACAGAGATGCTAATCCTCCTCAGGGACCTGGAAGACAACAAGAGGTGGTCAACAAGGGCTTATCTGACAGCAAGTTATCCCCACTCCAGGCCCATATCTCCTATGCCCAAAACTCCACAGAAAAGAGGTGAACTGTGAAGTTTTACAACTGTTCTACCTCACTAAGACTATGTGCCAGGGCAGGGCAGCTCATACATAAGTGGCATAAGATAGCCTGATACAACATAGTCACATACAATAGGATACAGCATAGTCACATACAATAGCATACAGCATAAGCCAGCATAGTATGATACAATATAGTCACATACAATAGGATACAGCATAAGCCAGCATAGTCACATACAATAGGATACAGCATAAGCCAGCATAGTATGATACAATACAGTCACATACAATAGGATACACCATAAGGCAGCATAGTCACATACAATACAATACAGCATAGTCACATACAATAGGATACAGCATAAGCCAGCATAGTATGATACAGCATAGTCACATGCAGTACAATACAACATAAACCAGCATAGTCACATACAACATATTCAGATACAATGTAGGCACATACAATATAAACCAACATACTGCGATACAATAGACTCAGATACAATGTAGGCGCATACAATATAAGCCAACACTGAGAGACACAATATTGGCACATTCAACGTTGGCACATACGACGTGAGCCGAGAGAGGTAGAATACAAGTGCTGACTTCATATGACTCTGGAAGATACTGCAGGCACGTGAGGGGAATCTAATACTCTCCCGATAAAAGTCCAAGAGAATGGCATCTGAAAAGGCAGCACTACCAAAGCTGAGAATGAAAATGGATGAGAACGCTCGAGTGTCCGTGTGCCGGCCTCAAAAAGTCAAAATGTAACAAGGCCAGAATAAGGATGATCCGGGAAAGTATGTGAGGAGAGTACGGCCGACGTGGGCCGGAAGGATGCAGATAAAGCGTCTGGATGTAACAAAGGCCTATCACACAGAAGACGAGGGACAAACAACACAATGCAGACACAGACAACACAGCAGATACAACTTGAAACTGCCAGGCAGCTTCACCTTATGGACCCAAGACTCCTAGCACAAGATGAGCCACAGGCTGATGATGCCAAAGGAAAAAAAGCTTTAAGGCAATAGCACGTGATGAAACAGAACTCCTTACAAGAACTAGTGCCTAAGTTGTTAATACGATGCTCGAGAAGCTGGGTAGGCCGAGAGAAGTAAGCGATGACTGCCGGGTGACCGTGGCGATAGCTCTGGACCCGAAGGCAAGCTCCTCGTGTGAAAACGTCCACGAGGATGTTGAGACTCGAAGATGGATGACGGCGCAAAACACGCGAGGACGCGGAACTGCCCTGCCCAGCAAAGCCTCCGGTGAGGCCGAGGTGAAACCCTCTCCCGTTACTTCCCACTAGGACCCTCTCCTCTAAGCTAACTTTGAATTGCCTCCTTTTGCAAAGCTTTTTCCCCTTCACCCAAACACCAGCCCAAACACTTATCTTTCACAAGATGAGCGGACAAAAATCCATCTTCAATGGAAAAGAACACATCCGCTTCAGTGCTGCCAGATCCAGTCTTGGGCTCCGCACCTCATGGTACCTAAGACAACAAAACAGAAAATGTGACAATTGCCTGACAGAAAACATAATCCCCAAGCCTCCCCTGCACCGCTACCCCGGCTCACCTCAGATCGCCATTTGACTCCTGAGGCTGCCCGGAGGGTAGCTGCAAAAGGAAAAGGTACACATTTAGCATGCTGTTAGACACCGCTCACCTGAGTCATCCTGCCAAAATGTCAACTCACCTGCTTGCCTCTCTTCCCTGGTATGCGTAGGGCTGCAGCAGCTCCTACAAAGAAACAAAGCAAAAAGCAGGCTGAGTTACTGTGAAAACACAATTGCTCCAGTCTGACAGAACTCTGAAACATGTATATCTTAAACTTGTACCCACCAAGCTGCTGGGATCCAGGACTGGAACACCTTGCAAGTGGACCACCTAAAAAAAAAAAAAATCATCAACAGTGTATGCTTAGAGTTGCACCAGAAATTGAGACCTGAGCAACAACTGCTTCCATCCACCAGTCAACACTCACCTTGTCTGCTTCACCTGGACTGCCAGTATCCCATGTTACCTCCTAAAAATAAAGACAAAGAACAATGCTGTAACACAGGCACCATGTACACGGCCACTGCAGAGACAAACAAGGACTGACTTAAACTCACACCCACCTGGGCACTAGCATCCAGAACCAGGACACCTCACACATGAACCACCTGAAACAAAAAAAACAAGAGGGGATGATTAGAATTGCACCAGAAATTGACACCACAGCAATAACAACTGCTCCCATGCAGTGCCTCACCTTGCCCTCCTCACATTGACTGGCGATATCCCGCTTGACCTCCTAAAAATAAAGACAAAGAGCAGTGCTGAAACATAGCCACCATTTACTCCTCCCCTGCAAAGACCAAATAACACTCACCCTCTCAGAGCTATGGACTCCACCAATACAGAGTGCCCCACTTTTAATCCATCTGACTTGATCCATCAGCAACTGAAAGAAAGTTAGGGCAAAAGTCAAAGTGCTGCAGGATAACTTGACAGCTCCAGGCATCTTCTGTCAACCTACAGATACCACCGATAATCCAATGGACCCTACAACTCAAATTTCAAGTCCCCTAAACCCAGCTGGGCGGCAGGGCAGAGCAGCTCGGGGCCAAATATCACCAACACCTGTGACACAGGAGACAACAAACAAGGAGACACAACAGGGACAAAAAACTCTGAGCCAGAAGAATGACCATGAGAACTCAGAATGAGATGACCAATGTAAAGACTAATGGCAAGCTGACCAGGCTCAGAAAGCCCTGCAGGAAGAAGATGAAGCCAACGGGATGACTTGTCCCAAAAATCACAAAGATGGATGCCCGAGAACACTCCAGTTGGAATCTTCTACCTCACTTTGCAGTCTTGCAAGACCTAATCCGCCAGAATGGATCGTTGCGGTGCATGGCTGTCGATACAGCTCAGAACAACACCTGGAATGGTATCTGTCTGGATGCTTCTGAAGAGAGATACAATTCCCATGCCTACCTGAGCTCTCAAGTAAACTGTTCAATGGTATCGGCACCCGGCCGAGGAAAGGAGGGACCAGAGATGCTCAGAATGATGTCAGGGTTTTTGACGCACCCCTTGAAGGGCTAAGGGAAATGACATGAGACACTGACTGCACAACAAATAAGTGACACGACAACCACCGGGACTGCTCTGCCCTGCACACCTCAGCATTGACATCAAAAGTGAGACTTTCCCTTTATGCAGCCTAAAGGGGCCACTTCTTGGACAGCCCCATGTCCAAAGCTGACTCAAAAATCCCTCTCAGCCACAAGCCAACCCAGCACCCCGCTTCCATCCCCTCTGTAGCTCATTAGCCCACTACTTATCTCTGAGACAGCTGGAGATGCAAAGTCCCATCCAGTGCAAAAGAAGGCTGCTTGTCCCTCCGGGAAATTCCTGCTATCACCAGGCTGCTCTCCCTTAGTCAGCTACAATAAAGAAAACCAAACATCAGTGCGTGCTCTTAGCAGCACATTGCCCAAAACCCAACAATTCTGCTACTCACCATCTCCTAGGAACAGCCAGGTCCTCAGGCGACACACTTCAGCTGAGTTCAGAGGCTGACACCAAGGTCACAGGATATACCTGGGTTTAAAAGCAGACAAGGTAATGTGGCATTGCTGAAACTTGAGAGGACCTTCGTTCCTACTCCCTATCTCCCCAACTCCTCAGCTGTTAGCAAAGCCTACCTGGAAAAGCACCTTCAAATGGAGAAGATCAAGGCTTCATCACAGAGTCCTGTAATGCTTCCAGAGGGCTCACATCCAGGTCCATCCTCTCGTTGGTGGGGGGAGTTCAGCACAATGAGAGTGGACTGTCTAAAACACACAATAATAGAGGCTTAGAGTGGCACCAGAAATTGACACCACAGCAATAACTGCTCCCATCCACTGGTCACCGCTCACCTTGCCCTCCTCAGATTGACTGGCAACATCCTGCTTTACCTCCTAAAAACAAAAACAAAGACCAGTGCTGTAACATAGCCATCATTTACACCTCCTCTGCAAAGGCCAAATAACACTCACCCTCTCAGAGCTATGGACTCCACCAATACAGAGTGATCTGTTTTCAATTCACCTGATTTAAGCCATCTGCACCTGAAAGAAAGTTAGGATGAAAGTCAAAGTGCTGCAGGATAACTTGACAGCTCCAGGCATCTTCTGTCAACCTACAGATACCACCGATAATCCAATGGACCCTACAACTCAAATTTCAAGTCCCCAGGCCTTGTTCTATTAGCCCTACACCCAGCTGGGCGGCAGGGCAGAGCAGCTCCGGGCCAAAGACCAGCAACACCTGTGACACAAGAGACAACAAACAAGGAGACACAACAGGGACAAAAAACTCTGAGCCAGAAGAATGACCATGAGAGCTCAGAATGAGATGACTGAGGTAAGAACGATGGCAAGCTGACCAGGCTCAGAGAGCCCTGTAGGAAGAAGATGAAGCCAACAGGATGACTTATTCAAAGGACTGGAAAGATGGATGCCTGACAGTGCTCTGGTCAAAATCCTCTACCAAGCTCTGCAGTCTTGCAGGACCTAATCCGCCGGAATGGATCGTTGCGGTGCACGGCTGTCGATACAGCTCAGAACAACACCTGGAAAGGCATCAGTCTGGATGCTTCTGAAGAGACATACAATTCCCATGCCCACCTGAGCTCTCAAGTAAACTGTTCAATGGTATCGGCACTTGGCCAATGAAAGGAGGAACCAGAGATGCTCAGAATGATGTCAGGGTTTTTGACGCACCCCTTGAAGGGCTAAGGGAAATGACATGAAACACAGAGTGCACAACAAACAAGTGACACGACAACCACCGGGACTGCTCTGCCCTGCACACCTCAGCATTGACATCAAAAGTGAGACTTTCCCTTTATGCAGCCTAAGGGGCCACTTCTTGGACAGCCCCGTCTCCAAAGCCCACTCAAAAACCCCTCTCGGCCAGAAGCCAACCCAGCACCCTGCTCCCATCCCCTCTGGGGCTCATTAGCGCTCTACTTATCTGTCAGACAGCTGGAGATGCAAAGTCCCATCCACCACAAAGGAAGGCTGCTTCTCCCTCTGAGAAATTCCTGCTATCACCAGGCTGCTCTTACTTAGTCAGCTGCAAGATAACTTGACAACTCCAGCAATCTTCTGTCAATCAAACAAATCCAAACATCAAGGCATGATCTTATCAGCAAAACCCAACAATTTCTTTCTCAAAACCCAACAATTCTGCTACTCACCATCTCCTAAGAACACCCAGGGTTCAGGTACCTCAGGCCACACACTTCAGCTGAGTTCAGAGGCCAACACCAAGGTCACAGGATATACCTGGGTTTAAAAGCAGACAAGGTAATGCGGCATTGCTGAAACTTGAGAGGACCTTCGTTCCTACTCCCTACCTCCCCAACTCCTCAGCTGTTAGCAAAGCCTACCTGGAAAAGCACCTTCAAATGGAGAAGATCAAGGCTTCATCACAGAGTCCTGTAATGCTTCCAGAGGGCTCACATCCAGGTCCATCCTCTCGTTGGTGGGGGGAGTTCAGCACAATGAGAGTGGACTGTCTAAAACACACAATAATAGAGGCTTAGAGTGGCACCAGAAATTGACACCACAGCAATAACAACTGCTCCCATCCACTGGTCACCGCTCACCTTGCCCTCCTCAGATTGACTGGCAACATCCTGCTTTACCTCCTAAAAACAAAAACAAAGACCAGTGCTGTAACATAGCCATCATTTACACCTCCTCTGCAAAGGCCAAATAACACTCACCCTCTCAGAGCTATGGACTCCACCAATACAGAGTGATCTGTTTTCAATTCATCTGATTTAAGCCATCTGCACCTGAAAGAAAGTTAGGATGAAAGTCAAAGTGCTGCAGGATAATTTGACAGCTCCAGGCATCTTCTGTCAACCTACAGATACCACCGATAATCCAATGGACCCTACAACTCAAATTTCAAGTCCCCAGGCCTTGTCCTATTAGCCCTACACCCAGCTGGGCGGCAGGGCAGAGCAGCTCCGGGCCAAAGACCAGCAACACCTGTGACACAAGAGACAACAAACAAGGAGACACAACAGGGACAAAAAACTCTGAGCCAGAAGAATGACCATGAGAGCTCAGAATGAGATGACCGAGGTAAGAACGATGGCAAGCTGACCAGGCTCAGAAAGCCCTGCAGGAAGAAGATGAAGCCAACGGGATGACTTGTCCCAAAAATCACAAAGATGGACGCCTGAGAACACTCCAGTTGGAATCTTCTACCTCACTTTGCAGTCTTGCAAGACCAAATCCGCCGGAATGGATCGTTGCGGTGCACGGCTGTCGATACAGCTCAGAACAACACCTGGAAAGGCATCAGTCTGGATGCTTCTGAAGAGACATACAATTCCCATGCCCACCTGAGCTCTCAAGTAAACTGTTCAAGGGCATCAGCACCTGGCCGAGGAAAGGAGGGACCGGAGATGCTCAGAATGATGTCAGGGTTTTTGACGCACCCCTTGAAGGGCTAAGGGAAATGACATGAAACACTGACTGCACAACAAATAAGTGACACGACAACCACCGGGACTGCTCTGCCCTGCACACCTCAGCATTGACATCAAAAGTGAGACTTTTCCCTTTATGCACCCAAAGGGGCAACATCTTGGAAAGTTGCATCTCCAAAGCCGACTCAAAAACCCCTCTCGGCCAGAAGCCAACCCAGCACCCTGCTTCCATCCCCTCTGTGGCTCATTAGCCCACTACTTATCTCTGAGACAGCTGGAGATGCAAACTCCCATCCAGTGCAAAAGAAGGCTGCTTCTCCCTCTGGGAAATTCCTGCTATCACCAGGCTGCTCTCCCTTAGTCAGCTACAATAAAGAAAACCAAACATCAGTGCGTGCTCTTAGCAGCACATTGCCCAAAACCCAACAATTCCACCACTCACCATCTCTTAAGAAGGCTGAGGTCCTCAGGCCATACACATCAGTCAAATTCAGAGGCCAACACCAAGGTCACAAGGTATACCTGGGTTTAAGAACAGACAAGGTAATGCGGCATTGCTGAAACTTGAGAGGGTCCTTGTTCCTCCTCCCTACCTCCCCAACTCCTCAGCTGTTCTCAAAGCCTACCTGGAAAAGCACCTTCAAATGGAGAAGATCAAGGCTTCAGCACAGCATCCTATATTGCTTCCAGAGGGCTCACACCCAGGCCCATCATCTCGTTGTTGGGGGGAATTCAACACAATGAGAGTGCACTGTCTAAAACACACAATAATAGAGGCTTAGAGTGGCACCAGAAACTGACACCACCACAATAACAACTGCTCCCATCCACTGGTCATCGCTCACCTTGCCCTCCTCAGATTGACTGGCAACATCCTGCTTTACCTCCTAAAAACAAAAACAAAGACCAGTGCTGTAACATAGTCACCATTTACTCCTCCTCTGCAAACACCAACTAAGACTCACCCTCTCAGAGCTATGGACTCCACCAATACAGAGTGATCTGTTTTCAATTCACCTGATTTAAGCCATCTGCACCTGAAAGAAAGTTAGGATGAAAGTCAAAGTGCTGCAGGATAACTTGACAGCTCCAGGCATCTTCTGTCAATCTACAGATACCACCGATAATCCAATGGACTCTACAACTCAAATTTCAAGTCCCCAGGCCTTGTCCTATTAGCCCTACACCCAGCTGTGCAGCAGGGCAGAGCAGCTCCGGGCCAAAGACCAGCAACACCTGTGACACAAGAGACAACAAACAAGGAGACACAACAGGGACAAAAAACTCTGAGCCAGAAGAATGACCATGAGAGCTCAGAATGAGATGACCGAGGTAAGAACGATGGCAAGCTGACCAGGCTCAGAAAGCCCTGCAGGAAGAAGATGAAGCCAACGGGATGACTTGTCCCAAAAATCACAAAGATGGACGCCTGAGAACACTCCAGTTGGAATCTTCTACCTCACTTTGCAGTCTTGCAAGACCAAATCCGCCGGAATGGATCGTTGCGGTGTACGGCTGTCGATACAGCTCAGAACAACACCTGGAAAGGCATCGGTCTGGATGCTTCTGAAGAGAGATACAATCCCCATGCCCACCTGAGCTCTCAAGTAAACTGTTCAATGGTATCGGCACTTGGTCAAGAAAAGGAGGGACCGAAGATGCTCAGAATGATGTCAGGGTTTTTGACGCACCCCTTGAAGGGCTAAGGGAAATGACATGAAACACTGGGTGCACAACAAACAAGTGACATGACAACCACCGGGACTGCTCTGCCCTGCACACCTCAGCATTGACATCAGAAGTGAGACTTTCCCTTTATGCAGCCTAAAGGGGCCACTTCTTGGACAGCCCCGTCTCCAAAGCCCACTCAAAAACCCCTCTCGGCCAGAAGCCAACCCAGCACCCTGCTCCCATCCCCTCTGTGGCTCATTAGCCCACTACTTATCTCTGAGACAGCTGGAGATGCAAACTCCCATCCAGTGCAAAAGAAGGCTGCTTCTACCTCTGGGAAATTCCTGCTATCACCAGGCTGCTCTCCCTTAGTCAGCTACAATAAATAAACCCAAATATCAGTGCGTGCTCTTAGCAGCACATTGCCCAAAACCCAACAATTCCGCCACTCACCATCTCCTAGGAACAGCCAGGTCCTCAGGCCACACACTTCAGCTGAGTTCAGAGGCTGATACCAAGGTCACAAGGTATACCTGGGTTTAAGAGCAGACAAGGTAATGTGGCATTGCTGAAACTTGAGAGGACTCTTGCTCCTCCTCCCTACCTCCCCGACTCACCCCAATGCCTTGGCTGTTACCAAAGTCTACCCAAATGACACCTTCAAAAGGGAAAGAATAAGGCTTCTTCAGACAGTCCCTGAACGCTTTCAGAGGGGTCATGAGAGAAGCCAACTGGGTCTGTTGGCCGGTTGATGAGAGGGGTCTCCGTGTAATAGGATTGGACCACCTAAGACGCACAAATGACAATAAATCGTTAGACTTACACCACAATGTGGTCCTATCATTATATCTCCAGGCTGTGGCCCCTGACTTATCTTTGAGGTGAACCCACTTTGGACCTGAAATGAGTCTGCCTCAGAAGACCCCGCGCTCGCCGGTTAGCCTCAACCGGCTACAAAAAAGAAAGCGAAGATCAATGTACAAATTTAGTGGCACGTGGGCCAAACCCCAGTGAGGTGGCTACTTGCCCTCTGCTAAGTGTGCCTGGGCCCTTGAGTCTGTGGTTTCACCCCACTTTGAAGGCAAGGGCTGTTAGAATGTTTGATACCCAGGTTAGTGAAGGGCAAAATTGCACAGCACTTCTCTGAACATGGTGGATGTGCTGTAAGACACATCAACAAACCTGCTGTTTCTTGTGAAAAAGCCTTGGGGGAGGCCCTCAAGTGAACACCCTTTCTCACTTTGTGGTCTTCAAAATCCCCAAACTGTAATTCCTAACCAGGTACCCAGCTCACAATCCTTGACTTACTTATTAGAAGCCTTGATCACAAACATCACCTTTGACACAAACCCTTTTGTGGCAATGAATCTGCTGAAAGAATCTGAAGTATCATACTTGACACAACCTGGAATTTCAGGAGCTGCATTCCTCCTAAAAAAAAAAAAAAAACAAACCCAGAAATTACAAAAGCACCTTACCACCCCTGAACACACAACCCAAACCCCTAAACTTAAATACTCCCTGTATTCAATGGTGTCTTCTTCATGGAGTCTTCAAAGCCTCCCTTACTTGCAGGTGCCCAAAAGCACCTACTGAAAAGAAGCTGAGACAAACTGAAAGAGCCCCTTCACTGAAAAGAGAAGAGAGCTCTTATCCCAGCTGATCCCCAGGAGGGAATGAAGCCCTTAGCAAAAGCTGGGGTTTATATACCCCTGTTGGGGGGCCGCCTCCCTTTCCCACAAGTCCCTGAGAAAAGGGAGGAGACAAATCCCACCGGGTATAAAAGCCTTGGGAAAGGCTGTTGTTTGGCTCCTCTGACTTAAATTCCAGGTGAGTAAAGGGCCCCATGTAGTGATAAACTCTTCAGAGAAATAATAGTGCTTTCTTTTTTGCTGGAACAACTTTGAGCAAAAGGGCAGAAAATGGGTGAAAAAGAAAGCTTTGTGTTTTGGTAAGGTAGCTAGATAAATTGGATAACTTGTTGCTGACTTGTGTTATTATTCCTAAGTGATTACTAAGTGGTACTCCACATGTGACTAAATAGGAGGGAGAAGAGTACTGCTGATAAGAATGGTATAAATCTCATTAGGACTTTTAATTAGGGTCCCCTTAGTTGTATCTACATTATAGAAAAAAATAAGAAATAATAACAGACTCCCAGGCAGCGTTATGTGCCGGACTCGCTCCCATCTGAGATATTTGGGACCGGGCTGTGGGTAAAAGTGCCCTGAAATGCTGTTTTAAAATGCTGAAAAGGGACACCTTCCTCTAACTGAACCCATTAAACTGAGGAAATGGGGGAGATGCCCCCCTTAAACTGACACAATGGGTGATAAAAGGCTTCTCCCCTTTGCTTTAGTCCCCTAAAATATTGGCAAAAGAGGAGTTTTCCTGTGGGAAGATAACTAGGAGTAATGCTAAAGGCAATCCTAGCTCTGCTACACTGCAGCTGTGTTAATTATCAAAGAGTGGGAACAGTCTAGCCCTCCCAGTTATGGGTGTGATAGAGAGTGAGTTAGCTGGGAGGGGGGTCAGTTGGAGTCTGCTAGCCGTGCTGTGTGGAGGAGAGGACAGGAGGTCTGTCGAGGGAAAAATGACATAAGCTACAGTACTAGGGACAGAAGGGGATAGGCAGGTGTGCTAGGGACAGAAAAGAGTTAGCTGGAGAGCAGAAGTCCCTCTCACCTACTGGTTCCCTGTGCGGGCAGGCAGAGGTAACCCCTTAAAAATGACCCCTGGGGGACCCGGTGCCTTGTAATCCTTGCAAGTCACACCTGGAACTGCTTGAACTTGGATGGCTGGGGAGAGGTAAAGAAAAGTCCTGGAGGTCATTGCCTTCGCTGCACAGCCTGCTGTCTGCCTCTGAAGCTTGAGGGCTCTGGGGTGTCCACGCCATGGAAAACAGCTGTCCCTTGGGTCCAGGGGTGATTTAGAAAGATTTGGGAAGGACATGCAGTTGCTGGGATAATTTCAGTGGTTTTAGGACCAGGTCTGGGATGCTTAAGCTTTTTAGGAGCTGGTGGAAATAGTTTAGGTGTTCTGAAGCAGGCCGGTCAGGATTTAAAGAAGGTGACTGTGGATTTGGGGGCTTCTAGAGGCCCCTGAAAAGTTTGTAGGACCTCCTAAGTCCTCCTAGGCCCTGGAATACCACTCAGAAACCTCTGATGGCCTGCTAGAGGGACCTGATGACATCTATGGTATCCCTGGAGGTCATGAGGTCCCTGAAACTTTGCCAAGACTTAATGGAGCACCAAATGTTCTGGTCTGCTGGGATAGGGATGATTCTGAACAGAAAATTACTCCCCTGCCAGGCGCACGAGTTGTAACATAATGTGCCTCGTGGACTCTCCTGATAAACTGATGTTGTGAGCCCCTCGGGGGCTCAGGGATAGAGAGGAAATGAGAATCTGAGGCCACCCGGAGGTGTACTGTGGGGATACAGATAGAGACAGGGTAAAGGCAGTCTTGCCTCTCATATATTGCAGCTATGTTAATTAGTCAAGAGTGAGACCAGCCTTGCCCTCACAGCTATGGGTGCAATAAAAGAGTGACTTACCTGGTAGACGGACAGTTGGAGTCTGCCGGCCGTGCCACGAGGAGGAGGGGACTGGAGGGCACGTGAGGGACGGACGGGGTTAGGTGGCCGTGCTAGGGACGGGAAGGAGCGAGCTGGAACTGCAGAAGGACGAGAGAAGAAAGAGAAAGAGCCAGAGCTGTGTGGATCTGCTCATGGGAGGCTACATAGAAGAGATATGAAAGACTTCTAGATAACAAGGTGCTGATGCCTGAAGCCTTCTGAGGTTTTAAAGAAGCACTCGGGGTGTTGTGGCTGTCTCAACAACGGCGGTGTACCATCTGCCAGTCCCGGTCCGGTAAAAATTGTCTGACATTTGCAATTTTGATAAGCGCATTCCTGGTTTTCTACAATAGCACCTGAGTAGAAAAGTGGCTGGATTCCACAGGTAGGAAAGATTTCTGATTGGATCTTTATGGGGTTTGAAGTAGCCTTCCGAATACCTAAGGCCAGCGAGAAAGCTGTCCCTAGCAGGCTTCACCTGGGAGAAATCCTCTGATGATCTGAACTTTAAGACGTGTAATCCCAAGGTCAGATCTGGGCTCCTGGCTGTAAACAAGGGCTATTTGGCATATTTAGGAACTTTCCAACCTAGTGTCTAAAGAGCCATTTAGAGGAGGCAACTCTAAGGCCAAAGCAGGCTGGAGCTCGTGTTCTCAGCACCATTCATTTAGAAAAACTCTTGTGATATTTGCAAATTTAAGAGGTGACACCCACTTTCACACCGTGGCTCCCGGATGCGAACGATAAGTCCTTTCAATGGTAAGGAAATCCACACACCCTGGGGTCTCGAGGTCGCTTCACGTGATGGTCGCAGGAGCCCAAATCCAGCCAGAGACATAGCTCCCAGGAAACTTCTACTATAAGAAATCCTGCAAAATTTGCAGTTTTAGGAGGGGAACCCCACAGGACACACGAGGCTTCTGACTCCAAATGGGAGCTTCTTTCCCCATGATGGAAAAGTCAGCGAGCCGTCCTGGCGAGACCGGTTCGTGGGAAGTGCGTGATGCTCGAGGGCTGGGCAGACCTGACTCCACAGAAGCTTTAATCTGAAAGAACTCATGTAATGTTGGTATTTTTGAAAGGTAGAATTTAGACCCTGGCTGATGCATCAGAGTGATTCTTTTACACAGTAAATAAAGATTTCCATTCCGGTGTCTGTAGGTGGCTTTGGAGACAGCCCCTGAACTCCGTGACCGAGCAGAGCCATAGTTGCTGGCAGCTGTCATCCAGGAGGAATTCTGTGACGTGCACGATTCAAGAAATGCAAAAGTTCAACACCTGATACGTAGATGCAAAAGACTGCTGTTTTCCTGAGGTAAGAAATACTTCAAACCTGACATTCGGAAGGAGTTCAAAATATACACCAGGGACTGCCGTGATTCACAAAGAGCTACATCCTGGCAGATGGTCTCTGTGGTAAAACCTGAAACACTAGAAATTTTAGGAAGCAGAATCCAAACTATGCCACCTGTAAGGAAAAGGTACCTCTGTTCAAGAGCTAGAATAACTGGCACCTGAATGTTTCACAGTAAGTTGACGAGAGGGCTGAAGGGATGCCAAGGCCACCTACCCCTTTACTTCCTAGAACGGCTGATGTCAGACGAGCACTGCGATTTCACAAGCGGAACTAAAACTGGTTCTGAGTCGGGGGGCAGCAGTACCGCTCTCTGTCCACGAGGGGGCGAAACTGCCGCTGAGGTCGGCCGGGGACTGCGGCGAGCTTTGGGGGCGGGTGGAGAACGGAGACAAAATTTGCCGGAGAGCCTGTTTTATTCCCTTCAGCCTCAGCATCTGTTCTGATGGTTTCAAAGCACTTGATTGGATCATTCCTACACAAAACCAATAGGCATTATTTTCAAAACTATTACCCATCCCTGGTCAGAGTTTCCTACATTCCTGTGTACAATAGAGTGGATAGAGAGAGGGTTTCTTTCCAAAAGAATTTAGAGACAAGCTCCTATTTTTGACAATATCTATAAAAACAAAAATTTAACAGGTTTTAGTATTCTACAACCACCCGTGCCTGTGAATTTTCTGGCAGCTTTGGGATCATCCGGGGGAGGGCACCCAGCATGACCCCTCCTCATTCCTCACTCACCTGCTCCTCCACTGCCAGGTGGCTTCCTCTTGGTCCCAAATGGTGCCCCAAATGACATCAGAGCCCCCAAGTCTCCACCTCCTCCCCCTCAGCTTTTTTTCCTCACCCCCAAAGAAGGCAGAGAATGAGTCAAACTGCCCTGGACAGCAGCACGGTGCTTTATTCCAGCCCTTTCCGAGTGTACATCCCCCCAAAAAGGGACTTTGCTGCAACAAGAAAGGGGAACAGCCCCCAGAAGGGTTGCGGTCCCTCCTTACCTCTGCAGTCACAGGCAAGAGACACAAAGGATTGGCAGCAGAGAAGATGGGGGGGGGGGGGGGGGGGGGGGAATTAAGATCAGGGTGCAGGATGAAACTTTAAAAAAAAAAAAAAAACACCAAACAAAAAACCTGAGATGGCCAGCAGAGCATAGAGGGATTTAAAAAGAACAGAAATAGCAAATGGGACACCAGGATCCCAGATTTCCTGTGGGAAAGTGGCACAAGGAGCACCACAGAGCCACAGAGAATAAAAAAAGGAATGGGAGTGAGGCATGGAAAAAGACAGAGAAAAAGACAGAGTGCCAGACACATGGCAAGGACAGATGCATATGGCGACAAAGAGGGAAACGAGGAACCGGAGAGGAAACGACCACGGCAGGTGCTGGTGGGGGGAAGACGGGCAAGGCACAGCGCAGGGATGGAGACGGAGAGGTGTGGCCAGAAGGGGGGAGGCTTATGGAGAGAAGGGTACAATAAGTGCAAAGGACTGGGCGACAGGTGCGGACGGGTACGGGCAAAAGGATGACGAGAGGGACAAAGAAAGAGTCACAGTGAGGGACAAAGGGAAAAGAGGAATGAAAAAGGAAAGACAAAGATGTGGGGAGTGAGGGAGGGAGACAAAAAGCAGGACAGAACAGGGAGAGGGATTGAGCAACATTTATTAAATAAATATTGAGGATTCGTTCCTTACAAGAAAAAGAAGAACAAGACAGAGTGAAAGGAAGTGGGAGGGGGAGCACACAGAACAAGGGAACACAAGACACATCTATACGGGTGTCATCAGCAAAAAGAACCTGGCTGTATTCTTCTGAATTTCCCACTTCTCAGCATAAAGCTGACGTACATCTTGGGTAGCGCTACCTGGCCCTACCGACCAAGGCTTTCCCGGACAGGCACCGATTGTTACCTGGAATGCATCACCGAGGTGTTGCTGTGGAACAAAACGGTAAACATTAGGAACTCGAAAAACCCTCATCCTCTGAAAACTAAAAAGTCAGAAATAAAAAGCAAGCCTCTCCCTGCTCCAGCTGTAAAACACACACCTGGTTTGTGCAGGTGACCTGGCCTGTGCTGCACAGGTGCTTTGTCCAGGTGTCCCAGGACAAGTGCTGGTCCCTGGAGCGCTGTGGGCTGCCTGGGGGGTGGTACCTGTCAGGAACTCCTCTATTTGTCTTTGGTGGGTGATGTGCTCACAGCTGTGCAGTCCCACAGGGTCAGTGTCAGTCCCTTCCAGCCTGATCAGACAGCGGCTGAATACTTGTCCTAGGTGTCATTTCCAGGGAACCCAGCTCCTGGCACCCCTGGGATGGGCTAAGGACCCATGTCAGTGTGTGCTGGGGGGTCACGGCTAACCTGTGTCCCGCTCAGAGCATCCCCAGCTTTGTACTGTGCTCCAGGGTGCGTGTCCTGCTCCCCTGCGGCCCCTGGGGTACACTCAGAGTGACAGCTGAGTATGAGTGCAGAGAAAAGTCCTCTCAAGTATAAATAAAAGACTCAGAGCAGGCATGCAATAAAGCAGTGACACGTTATTGAGCATCCATGTACTTGTAAAAGTTAAAGTTCTAATTTGGTGAGGATGACTGGGGCGGTAACAGTACAGGCAGCACAGAGGGTGGAGGTTTCCTCCAAGATGGAGTTGTAGGCTTAAAAAAATCTACTCTTTTCTTTAGCTAAAATCCATTAATTTTTTTCTTTTTTAGCAAATAGTTTTACAATTCTCTGAGCAAAAGAGTTTCCATTAAGAGCTGGTACAGTGTTTAGCCTTCCTTAAGGAAGATGCTCAGAGGTTTATCTTATAGACTATCTTTTTTTTCCATTTGATTAAGTGTTATCACTGACAACATGAGCGCATGGAACATGAGGAGGTAATAGTGGCAAAGTACATTATAATTACACCTTTCTTTTAATGTGGTATTAAAGCAGTAGAGTTGGCATTTTGTAGCTTGTTGGGCTTCCGCAATCACCGGTGTGTCAGTGGGAGGGTTTAAAATGACTTAGCTCCTATTTCATTTCATATTTGAATATGAGATTATGCAATGTGGGTACGATACCGTAGGAAGAAAGCTTTACGCGCAGGTCCGATAGGTTTTGGACGAGCGCTGGGCCGTCCTTTAAAGGTTTTGTTCCTGTTCCAAAGTTCTCATCGTCAATTTTCCTACCACAAAATTTGAATTCAAAGACACAGAATACCAGTCAAACCCGCAGATTTTTATGATTTACATAAAGAGCTGATCTGTTTTTACTTACTATTTCTCTCTTTCCCCTTATCAATTCTTTATTTCAGCATACTGTTTATATATTCTACCCCCAGGAATGTATGTCCTCTTTTTACCTCAGACACTCCCTTTCTGGTACCATGTGTACTCACCTCCTTTGGAAAGCTCTTTACTTACTCCTCAGTTATGATGGAAAGTGAGTCACTTGAAGGAGTCTTTTTGCTTTGTAGCTTTTTGGGTCCCTGGTACACCGTCAGGAAGGTGAGCGTGGCTGCCCTGAGCACGCTCTGTTCTCTGCTAAAGAGGAGACCCCACCAGGCTAAACTCAGTTTCCTCTCCACTGTGGGTATGCCGAGCCTTGCCATCCGAGTGGGAAGAGGAAATCCAGTGGCTGAACTACCTTGGAAGGCAAATTGGCTTTAAGTGTGGCTCTGGAAAGTGTCTCTTCCAGCACCCTGCAGAACATCAGTCACTTTGGCTATAGCTTTGCCTTGTCCTCTGGCCCTAAACTCTTACCTTAAAACCTGGACATTATCACTGGCCCGTGAGCTGTGGCCTGGTGTCTAAGCCTGGCCTAACCCAGTTTCATGGGACTGCATTTCATTTTTTTTACAGAGATTCTGAAAGAAAATTTACACCGCACCGTTCGAGTCAATGCACATGATCTCTGGCTCGTGTCACAGAAACTGCAGGAAAAGCAAAAACTCGGGAATTGAAACAACAATTTTTTGGGGCTTAGAGAATCAAGGCGTGATTTCTTTCTAGCCAGGACGTGCAACGGGAATCATTTTATCATTACGTTGCCTGGCTCGTACAGAGAAAGTCATTCCATCACGCAGGATTTTTACTGGCTTTTTCACAGACTGGTGCAGTCAAAATTACCCAGAGAAAAGCATTGGTTCTGTGCTCCTCGGTCCCAAGTTACAGAGTCCTTACTTCTTTGCTATCCTGTAGGTTATTAATCTCTTTGCCTCCCAGGTTCATTAGGTTCTCATCCTTCCTTCTCTTGTTTCTCTTTTCCCAGACCAGGAGTCTCAGACCGTGCCAGGTCTGATGCCTCCTCTGCCACCAGAGGGGCACCTGCGGCTCTCAACTGCCGGGGCTGGTGAGGGGCAAACGCCCACACCTGGCTGGGTGCGGACGTGGCACGGCTCGAATGTGCTCCGGGAGCGCCTCTGGAGCTGACTGAGGGATGGCACCGAACGAGACTCACCAACAGGCACTCGCAGAAACTCTCCCGACGTCTGGATCTTCTGCTTGTCTCTTTCTCAGGGCCCCGAGGAGTTTTGGTTCCTTCTTGTCTGACACTTGCCAGAGACCTGGAGAAGATAAAAAAAGGCACAGTTGTTACCCTTACCTGTGGTCTTCAAAGGCTTTGGCTTCCATGGTGGGTGCAGCCTCCCAAAAACAGCGGCAGACGCTCGGGTTCAGGGGCTCGGTTTGATTGTTTGAGACTCGTCCTGACAGCCCAGGCCAAATCCTAATACCCAGAATTACAGGGAAATATTAATAGAGTTCATACATAGGCCTCTTCCCTGTAACTCAGGATTTGCTCCATCTTTTCTTCCCAATGGCACCTCTCCAGCACAAATCCCAACTCTCGCAGACACAATCCAAACAGAAATCTGCTACGGGTGTTGGATTAGAAAGTAAAAACCTTAGTACAGCTGGCTACAAGATTAAAACGCGTGCATGCCTTGGTGGTCGTAGGTGGAAAACTTTTCACTGGAAAAAATAGCCATTGGGGTAGCACACCTTCACACACCTTCAGAAAAAGCAGAATGAGCACCGACTCCTAAAACCCCTGCTGAGGAACCCCTTGTGACACCCGATGCCACAGATATCGAAAAACCAGGGAAAAGCCAAGCTTGAAGCAGTAAAAGACAGAGTAATACATGAGCCTGTAAAAAACCTTCATGTTGGGAACAATGAAGGTTTGCAGGTAGAGTTTTACAGATATGAATGCTTAGCAGAAGCTCTCTGAATGTAGAACCTGAAAGCAGAATAGAAATAAAAGCAAGTTTGGATACAGGAGAATAAAAAAAATGTTTAAGTTAGGGATTGCTGAGTTTGTTGTTACTGAACAAAGGTTAGGATGAGTTGGAAGAAAACATTTATGGTTGAGATCAAAGGATAAGGCATCTACAAAAAATAACATGCTTTTACCAAGTAAATAGAGAAACCCAGCCGAACAAAACCATGTTTTTACCAAGTAAAAAAAAGTCAAAGAATTTTCCACTGCAAGAAAAGAGAAAAAACAACTTTAAGCTTAAAATGTAACATGCTAACTCAATGTGATTGGATAGTACTAATCATAATACGGTAATAATAGTAGTTGTGATAGGCTATAAATTTAAAGGTATTGTGTACAATGCTGATTGGATTTTATGTATTAAGATGCTCAATAAAGAAAACTACATAATGCATTGTAACCGGAGCTAAAGTGGCTTCAGGTTTGCCTATAAGCTGATGCTGACAGCTATAGGCTTGGCTCTCTTACCCACGACCCATGACTGCTGTGACTTCAATCTATGAAATAAACAGCACCTTTAAAGAGCCGCCTGGAGTCTCCTCTCTCTCATTCAGGCTCTGTCCCGGGTTGTAGTGTAGGATGTACAAAAGTATTTATTCCATCACCATCTTCATGAGCTGTTGGAACCAGGTGGGGCAGTGTTTTCCCAGGCCCCTCCTTTGCGCTCTTCTGCTCATGGCCCATCAATGCCTTGCCCAGGACTCACAGGGAACTCCCTCCAGGAGCTCTCTCTGTTTAATGGGCCATCAAGGACCCACTTCATGACTCATCATCCCTTGGTGAGATGCTCCACCCAGGGGGAGGAGCTAAGCCTTCTCACCTGGATATAATCTGGGATTTGGGACAGTACAAGCAGCCCCGACCCACTGGATTCCCAGAGGAGCAGAGATACCAGACCTTTCTACAGGATCACAGACCACCTCATCTGGACTGTTCCACCATCCTGCTCAGGTTGTATTCTGACTCTGTCAGTGGTCTTTGGTATTATTGCATTTATTTTATTTTACTTTTTTACCTTTCTACCTGTTAAATTGTATTTTTGACTTGGAGGCTCTCACTCACTTTGCTTTCAAACCACAACAGGCTTTTACATCTTCACATTGCAAGAGTGGGAACCAGTCACATCTACATTCCTTGCTTTTTGTGATGACATAAATATGAAGTAAAAACACATTAAACACGAGGCAGTGCTAGGATTTTACAGATCTTTAGTTTGGACGAGAAATGTCTCTTCCTTGACTAACTCCATCCTTAGCACGACCCTTCCTCACCTCCCATTTCCCACCATGCCGCTCAGACCTTTGCACCTCAAGCTCTTTCCTCCTGTGATGCAGCAGCACCGCAACATAATGCAGCGGGGCAAACCAGGCACCCTGCTCCGCACCCCTCACCTCCTGGCAAAGAGAGCAGCCACGCCCTGGTTGCTCTGGCTGCTGGGAACAGCACGGGGAACAGCTGCAGTACCGCTCTTTGCCCACAGGGTGGCAGCACTGCCGCTCACCTCAGCCCAGGGCTGCTGCACACATTAGGGACAGGCACGGGGGAGAGCTGCAGTACCGCTCTGTGCCCACAGGGTGGCAGCACTGCCGCTCTCCTCTGCCTGGGGCTGAGCTGCAGTACCGCTCTGTGCCCACAGGGTGGCAGCACTGCCGCTCTCCTCTGCCCGGGGCTGAGCTGCAGTACCGCTCTGTGCCCACAGGGTGGCAGCACTGCCGCTCACCTCGGGCCAAGGGGACAGGCAGAGCGGAGGCAAAAAAGGTGGCCAAAAATGCCCTTCCAAACATCCTCTAAAATAAATGTCCCAAAAGACGCCCAGCCACAACGCCAAGAACCCTGCCATCAACCAAACTGAAACCAAAAAAGCCTTTATTTTAGGCTATATTTCAATTTTTTTTATATTTATAATTTTGAGATCTATATTTATCATTACAAATTATCTTTTATATTAATATCTCTTTTATATATTATACATAACACGGAATAATTTATTTTATTGATATTTTTCATATATTTTTGTCTTTATTACTTGTATTTTTGTTTGTATTTATTTTTTAATTCCTGTTTGTTTAAATTATATTTTAAACTATATAAATTCATTAACTTAACACATCACAACCACAATTAAGTGGAATTAAATTAGCCTGGTTTTCTAAGGGGAAAAGGTTTAATTTTCATTAGAATAATATTGGCATATTTTCTCTTCCTGTGTTTTCTGGGGGGGGGGGTTGTTCATGGGGGCTTTTGGTGGGGTTTGTTTGCTTTGTTTTGAATTTCTTTGTTAATAAATAAGGACATTCAGAGAGTAACAAAATAAAATGTCTACTTAGTTTTATTGCTACCTCTGAAAAACATTTTGACATCAAGTTATTCCTGGTAATACTGTATGTGGGGAGAATGAGACCTGAAAGGAAAAAAAAAGGCAGCACAGTGTTGACACCTTTCTCCGTTCAGGTTTTATAATTTAGCAGAAAATAGAGGGTTTTTGCTAACTGCACTCTCAATTGTATCCAGACATCCAGTGGACATTGAGGTTATTTTTCAACTTCTTTCTTCCTTACAGCCAAACTTCCACATACTCTGGGTAAGAAAGAGTATGGGAAAAAAAGAAAACAAGAAAAAATAAAATAAAAATAAATAAAATTGAATAAAAGTTAATAAAAAATTAAAATAAATACAAATTAAAAATGCTAAATAAAACATGAAAATAAAAATATAAATAATCAAATAAAAATCTAAAAGTAATTTAAAATTTAAAAATTAAAAAATAGAAGAAAAAATATAATTTTTTGAAAGAATACAAAACAAACAAAAAACCCCATAAAAACCACAATAAAATAAAAGAGCATAAAAAATACAAAAATAAAAAAAAATAATAAAAAGAAGAAAATAAATAAATGCAGATCTCCCCTCATGCCACTGCCTAACACAGCTCCAGGAGTTTCCTTGATTATGCAGTGATTGGAAAAACAAACCCAGTGCCTCCCAGAAAATAAGGTTTAGTAGACAATTCCCAGTTTTGCTTGGAAACAAATTCTGTTTTATGGGGAAGCTCACTTGGGATGAGCAGCCACATGTGCCAAGGCAGGAAAGAACCACCCCATTGTGTCCAAGGAACAACAACTAGGCCAGTATTTAAGTTTTAATGGGATTTATGTAATTAACAATGCAGTAAATTTAACTTTACAAAGGTATGAATCGTGGCAATTAAAACTTAGCAAGTTCTCCTGGGAATTCCCAGAATTCTGTGGATATGGTGCTGACACATTCCTGATTGACCATCCTTATTTTGGTAAATTTCCTTGGAAATGTCCCCTAAGAAGTACCAAAATTCCAATTAGAATGGAAAATTGGAAAAAATAAATATTCCCTCACTAAAATCAGAGAGAGGAAAAGCATCAAATAAAAGGAAGGAATAATATCTAAATCCCAGCTTGCCTGGAAAACAAGCTCAGGAATTTCTAACATTGAAAACTTTTGGTGGAAGGTCACGGAACGATGATTTCAAATCTGCTGCCTCTGCTCTGATTTTAAAGGGAAGTGGGAATTCAACAGGTCTAGTTACTCCTATCCAAGAATTATCTGCATTTGTGGGAGTAACAATCAAAAAACCCTCCAATCTTATTTTTATTTGGCAGCAGAAACTCTCAGCAGAGTTGGGAAGTTTCAGTGGAACAAAAGAGCCACAACTGCTGGAATAACAAAATTCCACTTAGGAAAATTCAGGAATTCTATTTACAAATCCATGGAGGAGGAGGACACCAGGAACACATTCCAGCTGAAAGCAATGATTTATTGGAAAAGACAGGAAATGAAACCGAGGCTCTGGTTATGGTCAAAGAATTATGCAGGAGTCAGAGAGAAAAGTCCTTCCAGTAGCTCCACTTCCCACTGGCTCTCTCCTTTTTTGCCAAATACCTGCAAGAGGAAAAACAACAGGAATAAAGTTTCAAACAGGAGGTCCTTGGTTCAGGCAGACTGAAGTGCAGCTCCCAGGGAGCGAGTCCAGGCTGTGCCCAGGGGAGCTCCGGGAATCTGGGATTGCCCATGGGATTCAAGGGCTGGAAAAGCAGGACCCACCTGCCGGGTTTAGTGCTGGGACACAGCAAGGCCTCGGCTCAGGGGCAGCAGTTGGAGCTGGGACCGCAGGAGAACACCCCAAAGCCAGGTTAAACATCCAGCATGACACGCAGCACGCTCCAGGAGAAACTCAGGTGGGAGAAGCCCCCGGATGCTCCGTGTTCCTTGCCCTCGGCAGCTTTGCCAGGGCCTCCCTCAGAATACTGACCTCACCCTGCAGCTCCTACAAAATAGGAGAACTTATGGGAAGCACCCAGCAATCCATGGATCTCCAGTTATTAAGAAACCAAAGCTGCAGCAAAATGTGCCCAAACTCTACTGCAAACCAGCAGCTCTGAGGAGACACAGGGATTTATTCCAGAGGGGACACAACTATCCCTCAGCCAGCCAGTGTTTCTCTCAGGCTCTCCCCACTGCTCTCTGAGGACACAAACAGCAGTTGTTCCCTGGTGTTCCCCTTCCCACCAATGCGAAGACTTCTGTTCTCCTCCAACTCCATGTTCAGGAGGGGAAATAGGAATATTATCATTGCACAGACTGTCCAGGAGAGTGCGACTGAGGCAGGATCACCAGCTCCCAATCCACTGCTGCTCCTGGATTTCTGAGCAGTTCCTTCCCCTCCTGCCCTCCCCAGCACCATGCCCTGGGTGCCGTGTCCACTGACACCTTCTCCATGCAGCTTAAAACCCACACAAACCAAAAGGAAGGAGATAAAAAATCAATTCACATGTTTCTAGTCTGGAGAAAATGAGGGAGGTCTAAAATCTGTAATTATTTTAGAGCAGAAGAGCAATTTTTTAATGACCTTGAGTATGACCAAAGGCCAGCAAAAGCTGATAAACACCTTCATTAACTTTTACTAGCAGAAAAAAAAATGAAGTTTTAACTTCAGTAAAGATCAAGTTTTGCTGCTAAACATTAAGGCGGTGGCATGTTGGTGTTAGTGCCTTAATCTTCTGACATTAAAGGTATTTTTACAATAAATTGGTTATTGAAGCAGCATATCTCAAAGTAAGGTTTTTAACAAATGTTGGCCATAAAAGAGTCTGACAATCAAGATGTAAGTCTCACAGCTATTAAACAAAAACAAAAAAAAAACCAAAAAAAAAAACAAAAAAAAAAAACAAAAAAACCAAAAAAACAAAAACAAAAAAAAGCTGTCTCTGGTGTGTATAATCTGCCAGCCCCTCATGTCTTCAGTCATTACAGTTTATTTTTACCAGGTTGATGGTTAAAGCCTTGTAGAAAGCTTAAAAAAATAAAAATAAATAAATAAATGAATAAATAAATAAACAACCACAGGACATAGGAAGGCATTTTACCAAGCCCCCTCAGTGTGGAGCTGTGTCAGCCCCAAGTGTTTGGTCCCCCAGCCCAGAGCAGGCTCCAGCTACTCCCCAGGGGGGGTTACCAAGGGACTCACTTGTTTGGAGCCGTAAATGCAGGTGCCCTGCACTGGAGTGCCAATAAATGTGAAATATGTGACTCTCATCATCGACAGTGACTGACCTTCTCAGGGAAGCCTCCTCACCCGGGATGGGGCACTCTGCCATGGATTTAATCCATCTGCACCTGAAACAAAGTCAGGACAAAAGTCAAAGTGCTGCAGGAGAACTTGAAAACTCCAGACACTTTTTCTCAATCTGGAAATACCCTCTACAGCCCAACTACACCCCACATGACAAATTTCAACTCCCCAGGACTTGTCCCATTCCCCCCACACCCAGACTGAGCAACAAGGCAGAGCAGCTCCAGGCCAAACACACCAACACCCGTGACACAGGACAGGACAAAAGGGGGGACACAACAGGGACAGAAATATCTCAGCAAGAAGAACGACCCTGAGGACTGAGAGAACTCGCAATGAGATGACCGAGGTAAGACCGATGGGGAGCTGACCAGGCTCAGAGAACCCTGCAGGAAGAAGATGCCAACGGGATCACTGATCCCAAGAAACGCAGAGATGGATGCCTGAGAATCCTACGGTCAGAATCCTCCACTCAGCTGTGCACTTTTAGAAGACCTAATCTGCCAGAATGGATCACAGCAGTGCACAGCTGTGGATACAGCTCAGAACAAGACCTGGAAAGGCACCAGACTGGATGGTTGTGAAGAGAGATGGATTCTGATGTGTGTCTGAGCTCCTAAATCAAAGTTCAATGATATCAGTGCCTGTCCAAGGAACAGGGAGATGTTAAGAACGATGCCTGGGGTCTCCAAAAGACCCCTTGAAGGGTTAAGGCAAAAGACACACAAAACAAAACACACAACAGACACAGAGTGCACAACAGACGAGTGACACGACGTGCCCTGGGACTGCTCTGCCCTGCACACCTCAGCACTGGGATCAAAAATGAGACTTTTCCCTTTACACAGCCTAAGGGGTCACAGCTTGGACATCCCCATCTCCAAACCTGATTTAAAAACCCCTCCTGGTCACCCCTGACGCCACACCCCACTTTCATCCCCTCTGTGGCTCCCAGCCCTCCACTTATCTCTGGGACATCTGGAGATGCAAATCCATGTCAGGTACAAAAAAAGGCCACCTCTCCCTCGGGGAAATTCCTGCTGTCACTGGGCTAGTGTCTCTCAGTCAGCTACAATAAAGAAAAGCAAACGTGACCGTGTGATCTCAGCAGCACATGGGCCAAAAACCAGCAATTCTGCTACTCACCACCTCCTGAGCACACCCAGGTCCTCGGGCCCTGTGCTCCAGCTCTGCTCAGACACCAACACTGCGGGGTGTGCCTGGGTTAAGAGCAGACAAGGTGATGTGGCACTGCTGAAACTTGAGCAGAGCCTCGCTCCTCCTCCCTGACACACCTCAGCTCCTCGGCTGTTACCAAAGCCCACCTGGATGGCCCCTTCAAATGGAGAAGGTCAAGGCCTCCCCACAGAGTCCTGTAATGCTCCCACTGTCTGGCTGGTGAGGGGAGCTCGGCATCGTGTGAGTGGAACACCTAAAACACACAGCACTGGATGCTCAGAGTTCCACCAGCAAGTGAGGCTTCAGCAATAGTAACTGCTTCTGTCCACTCATCACTGCTCACCTCGTCCACTTCACCTTGACTGCAGAGACCCAGCTTTGCCTCCTAAAAATACAGACAAAGAGCAGTGCTGTGACATGGCCACCATTTACACTCCCTTGCAAACACAAACAGTGACTGACCTTCTCAGGGGAGCCCCCTCTGCCGGGATGGGGCATTCTGCCATGGATTGAATCCATCTGCACCTGAAACAAAGTCAGGACAAGAGTCAAAGTGCTGCAGGAGAACTCGACAGCTCCAGACACTTTGTGTCAATCCAGGAATACCCTCTACAGCCAAACTACACCCCACATGACAAATTTCAACTCCCCAGGACTTGTCCCATTCCCCCCACACCCAGACTGAGCAACAAGGCAGAGCAGCTCCAGGCCAAACACACCAACACCCGTGACACAGGACAGGACAAAAGGGGGGACACAACAGGGACAGAAACATCTCAGCAAGAAGAATGACCCTGAGGACTGAGAGAACTCGCAATGAGATGACCGAGGTAAGACCGATGGGGAGCTGACCAGGCTCAGAGAACCCTGCAGGAAGAAGATGCCAACGGGATCACTGATCCCAAGAAACGCAGGGATGGATGCCTGAGAATCCCAAGGTCAGAATCCTCCACTCGGCTGTGCACTTTTAGAAGACCTAATCTGCCAGAATGGATCACAGCAGTGCACAGCTGTGGATACAGCTCAGAACAAGACCTGGAAAGGCACCAGCCTGGATGGTTGTGAAGAGAGATGGATTCTGATGTGTGTCTGAGCACCTGATTCAAAGTTCAATGATATCAGTGCCTGTCCAAGGAACAGGGAGATGTTAAGAACGATGCCTGGGGTCTCCAAAAGACCCCTTGAAGGGTTAAGGCAAAAGACACACAAAACAAAACACACAACAGACACTGAGGGCACAACAGACAAGTGACACAACGTGCCCTGGGACTGCTCTGCCCTGCACACCTCAGCACTGTGAGACCTTCCCTTCACGTGCCCTAAAGGGGTCACAGCTTGGACATCCCCATCTCCAAACCTGACCCAAAAATCCCTCCCGGTGACTCCCAACCCACACCCCACTTTCATCCCCTCTGTGGCTTTGAGCCCTTCACTTATCTCTGGGATGTTCAGGGATGAGAATCCACATCAGGTGCCAAGGAAGGCTGTCTCTGCCTCAGGGAAATTCCTGCTGTCTCAGTCAGGTGCCATAAAGAAACCCAAACATCCACGGATGATCTCAGCAGGGCTGTTGGGTGAGAGGATCTCAGTGTGAGACAAGTGACCACTTGAAACACACAAACAATAAGGGATGCTCAGAGTTGCACCAGAAACACCACTGCCCTGACCACACAAATATATCAATTGTAGGAAACACAAACAAAAGTCCAGCAAAAAAAAAAGCCAATTCTTATTACTGATAGCCAAACTACCTAATACAATATAATACAATAATACAATATAATACAATAATACAATATAATACAATATAATGATGTATATTATAATATATATAATAATATATAATATAATATATATTATGTAACATATAATATAATAATGTATAGCATAATATAATATATAATAAAAATACCCCATGTCCATTCCCCTCAAAAAACCTCCAAGATGCATATATTATATATCTGGGCATACCCCCAACTTAAAGACCTGCCTCTAACTAAATAAGCATAAAACCCACATCTTTTAAACTATATAAATTCATTAACCTAACACATCAAAACCACAGAATTTTTAATCCTTAGTCAACACCATATACACCAATCCCATCACTGTATACAAAAACAAATCCTATTTTCTTTTAATAAAATAACAAAAAAGTCTCAACTTTTAACTACAAAAAAACCATAAAAACACCGAATTAAAAATAAAATAATCTCATTATAACTAAGCCAAAACTTCAAACACACCACCTCCAAAATAAATATTTTAAACACCAAAAAACCTCAAAAATTTAAAATAACTCCTTCAAAAATGCCTTCTGTACCTTCCAGACTGATTTTGAGAGCAAAGCAAGGAAAGAAAAAGCACGCAGCCTGTTTTAAGAAAACAGTGTTCACTCCTGTGCATTCCCTGTCTCTCGGGGTTTCAATCCGGTTGTTTCCTCACCCGAGATTCCAAAGCTGGCTGGTGGTTCGTGTGGGCACGAAGGGAGTGATTTTCCCTCTTGACCTCTGAAGGATTTAGGGTCTGCTGTCTGACTCTGTGTCTCTGTGTTCTGTGCTGAGCTCGGTGCTCGGTGTTCAGAGCGAGAATGATGAGGAGTCTCAAGGTCTTGGTTTTCTGGTTTCTCGCGTTGTTTATTAGTTCTTATCTTACAATTCTCTGTGTCCGGCCATGGTGTTCACAGCAGCCTGGACACGAGGTGACTCCCCTCCTGTGTCCGGCCATGGTGTTCACAGCAGCTCGGACACAAGGCGACTCCCCTCCTGTGTCCGGCCATGGTGTTCACAGCAGCTCGGACACAAGGCGACTCCCCCGTGTGATGGGAGGTCGCTACCTCTTATACAGATAACTACGTACCCATTGTTTACAATTCTGTGCCAATGTCTATCACCTATACTAACACGGTCATTTCTACTTTGATCCAATCCACTGAAACTATTTTGTGCCCATGTCACTGCAGAAGATGGATGCCAAGGGAGAAGAAGAAGAACCCAGGGCACCGCCCTAAAACCACCATCTTGTCCCTTTGCATCTACATTCTAAAAATCCAAAACTACAAAATCTTCTGCACAGTGATAACTACACTACTCTCAGTAACACCTTTGTGACTTGCAATTCTTCTCTGTGTTAGATGTTTTTCTCATGGACCAAGATCAAAGACTGTGTCTTCCTGGGCTCTGTGCCAGGCAAACCCCCCTGCACAGACCCCAGACCCTCTTTCTTGGGTCCCAGGCCTCTCTACCGAGGTCTGTGACTTCCCAGGGCGCCCAGAGGGATGCCCTGGACTCCAACATCTCCCCCCTTTGTTTTCACAAAAAACACCTCTTTGGCTGCTTTGCCATATGCATTAAAGCAAACACGACTCGATCATGAGAAGAATTACAAGTCTCGATAAAATATATACAATTGTTTTCAAAATTTTCTTCCACAACCGTGAAAGGTTGAAGAAATCAAACATGCCATTCATCCATGATCCGGTTTCTTCTCCGAGTTTGTTCACTCCATTTCCCAACTGCTCTATGCTTCCATGAATCGATTCTGAACCATCTGACAAATTCATGCAATACAGAATGAAAAGAAAACCCAAGATATAAGTCCTTGCACGCAGAATGAAAGATGTCTGCAGTCTTGACACTGGTTCACATCTGCATGCTTTCTTTTCCACTCTTGAAGCCGTCAGAGCTTCTGCGCTTGACATGATTTCCACATTCTTTGCAGAAATTCACTTGTGCTCTGTATCTGCAGAAACAAAAGCTGCTTCTTTGCCATAGGTTAGTTAAAACTGTACTTTGATGGAAAATGCACAACTCTTGTTCAAACCTGAAATCCATCAGGAAAAGTTTCACATGCAACATCTGTGCTTGTTGATGAACACATCTCTCCTCTAGTTAAAGTCAAGGTGTGGCCAAAACCCTGACCTTATCAAAGTAATATCCTTTAATACATTTTTGGAACAAAGCTCTTAACAACAACAATTATGAAATGCTTAAGCAACTAAAGAACATAAAGAAGGATCCTGAAGTATATCATGATACAATTCACAGTACTTATTACTTAAAACTTATTATCTTAAACTTATCTTATTTTACCAACTTATCTTACTTATTACCTTATTATTTTAACTTATTTATTATCTTAACTTTAACTTACTTAACTTAAAACTTAACTTATTCTCTTAAAACTTATTCTCTTAACTTATTTATCTTATCTATCTTATAACTTAATATACTTAACTTATTTAACTTATCTTAACATAAAATACATTTAAAACCTACATACAATAAAACTTTAAATTTATAAAATATAAATCTATCACTTAAACTTTATCAATCCTTATCTTAAATTCAACTTTACTTACTTAACAAATCTTGAACTTAAAACCACATAGAAATCACTTCTAATGTCAATACAATACTAAAACACAAATCAACTTGGATCCAAATACATCAATACTATAATCAAAAATCCTTTTCCATGTCATGACAATAAGTCTTTTGCTCCTGATCATGCAGCTGCTTTGCAAACATCCAATGATTTCCGGATCTCTGCTTCTGAATTCATAAAACCTGTAACTTTAATTGAATTATTATTTTGCCTGAATGCAGCCCCTCCTAACCCCGAGGGTTACTGCCATCCCTGGCATCCCTCCCTCTCCTGGATGAGGAGTGGGAACCTTAAAACTCTTGTTGCTGCACATAATCCCTGTGCAGCACTGCTTAAGAAAAACCCTTCCTCTCCTGGATGAGGAGTGGGAACCTTAAAACTCTTAAGAAAAGGGTAAACCCAGCATGTAGCCGAAGGATAAATGAAGAAAGGATGTGTGCAGTGAATTTAAGGGAAACCTGGCTACCTTTTGCTGAAAGGAACAGTTGAGGGAACTGGACTGACAATATCGAAGTGCCGCTTGTGGGCGGGGTCAGGCTCTGCAGCACTTGCTCTGAGGGGGTGGCACCCCAGAGAAACTCTCCGCCCTGGCCACGCCTCTTCTGCTTGCTCTGCCTTTGCCTGTCCCGGTCCTGCCTGTGCCGGCACCGCCTGCCTCGGCTCTGCTTGTGCCGCCCCGGCGCTGCCCGCGTCTCGCTCTCTGTCGGGGTTTGTCCCGCCTGGAGCGATCGTGATCCTCGAGCTGCATCCTACTTGCTCCCTGCCTGCCGCAAGGCTTTCTGGGATTTGTAGTTTCCTGCTTTGCACTTGCGCCGTCCATCTTGGCTCTGTGTCTGCACATGCGCCAACCGCAAAGCTTTCTGGGGTTTGTAGTTTCCAACTCTGCCTGTTCCGGCTCCTCACTCGCGCTCCGCGACACAGGCCCTGCTCCGCCCGCGCCGCCCCCGCAGCCCGCGCTGTCCCGACACGGGGCACTCCCCGGCCGCCCCCATCGCGATCGCTTTCGCGCGCACACGCCGCAGTGTTATCTCTCACCACTGACGCGATCTGGGCTTGTTTTCCCTGTTTTCCTGGTGTCTCCTCCACTCCCCCTTCCCCCCTCTCTCTGTCTGTCCCTGCGCTGAAGGGGAAAGGGCAGTGGAAAACTTTCAGGCTGTGTCTGAACGCGCTGTGTCTGAGGAGGGCTGAAAAGACTCCTGGATGCACTTTGTCTCACTTCTCCCTCCCCCACTGCTGCGGCAAGTGTCCCGTGCTCATGGAACATGCCTCGAAAACAAGCATGTTCTTATCTTGGGATGGATTAGAAGTTTTGACTTTCCCGAGACGAATTTCTGGGACTGAATTCCTGAGGACTGTGGCAAACACAAGGAAAGTTGGTGTCTCCCCTGTGCTAAACTCAAGGAGATCTGCTGACTCTCCTGTCTCGAGGGTTTTTTTACCTCCCTGCGGTAATCCTGAGGGTGCTGGTATCTCTCCTTTCCTATTAAAACCCAGAGGAGGCTGATGGCTCTCCCCTTCCCCACCTCCTGTAAGAGGTGTATGAGACCCGTCTGCTGATAACAGACGAAAGAACCTTCTTGGCTGCCGGCCAGCAAAAGAAACCGCTGCTTGCTGCTGGCAACAGACAAAGCCGGTGCTGGCTGGAGGCCAGCGGGTAAGGTGTTTCTTTCCTCCCTCCCCACTACACTACTGCTGCTGCACGGAGAAAGTTTTTCCCTTATTTTTCCCGGGAGAGGGTCTCCTCCCGTGTTCTAAATTTAACTGTTCTTACCAAAATCGAAGAATGCAGTGCAGGTGTTCTCAAATTCAGTTCGGAGGTTTCCTGATCACCGACCTGCAGATTTCAGGAGACGAGTCCTGGGCCCTTGGAACTTGTCCGTCCGAGGTGAATTTGCAATCAGCTGCCGTCTCTGGTTAGAGATTTCTTCCCCTGTCTTCTCAGCTTGTCTTCTTTCCTTAAGAGGTTTTGCTGTGTCCACTGGAAAGCACCGATTCTGCCCACACTGGTGTCCATTCGTGCCCGTTCATGCCCATCCATGTGGCCACTCGTGTGCCCACCCAGGGACGCCAATTCTCGGGGTTTCAATCCAGTTGTTTCCTTACCCGAGATTCCAAAGCTGGCTGGTGGTTCGTGTGGGCACGAAGGGAGTGATTTTCCCTCTTGACCTCTGAAGGATTTAGGGTCTGCTGTCTGACTCTGTGTCTCTGTGTTCTGTGCTGAGCTCGGTGCTCGGTGTTCAGAGCGAGAATGATGAGGAGTCTCAAGGTCTTGGTTTTCTGGTTTCTCGCGTTGTTTATTAGTTCTTATCTTACAATTCTCTGTGTCCGGCCATGGTGTTCACAGCAGCCTGGACACGAGGTGACTCCCCTTCCCCTGTGTCCGGCCATGATGTCCACTGCAGCTCGGACACAAGGCGACTCCCCTCCTGTGTCCGGCCATGGTGTTCACAGCAGCTCGGACACAAGGCGACTCCCCCGTGTGATGGGAGGTCGCTACCTCTTATACAGATAACTACGTACCCATTGTTTACAATTCTGTGCCAATGTCTATCACCTATACTAACACGATCATTTCTACTTTGATCCAATCCACTGAAACTATTTTGTGCCCATGTCACTGCAGAAGATGGATGCCAAGGGAGAAGAAGAAGAACCCAGGGCACCGCCCTAAAACCACCATCTTGTCCCTTTGCATCTACATTCTAAAAATCCAAAACTACAAAATCTTCTGCACAGTGATAACTACACTACTCTCAGTAACACCTTTGTGACTTGCAATTCTTCTCTGTGTTAGATGTTTTTCTCATGGACCAAGATCAAAGACTGTGTCTTCCTGGGCTCTGTGCCAGGCAAACCCCCCTGCACAGACCCCAGACCCTCTTTCTTGGGTCCCAGGCCTCTCTACCGAGGTCTGTGACTTCCCAGGGCGCCCAGAGGGATGCCCTGGACTCCAACACCTGTCCAGTGTGTTCAGCCCAAGGACAGACAGACTGCAGCACACAGATCTCCTTTGCTCTCTGTTAGTTTCAGCTAGCTAAAGCAAAGATTTTTTTTTTCCTTTTTCTTCTGACTGTTTAAACCTGCTGCAGACTGAAAAACCCAGAGAAGCACCGAACAATAAACAAATCAATCCACAAAAATAAAAACAGCACAAATATACTCAAATTAACAGCACCAAAAACAATTATTCCTGACTCAATAAACCCATAATTCCTCAAAACCATCAAAACAAACTGACTACCTATAAATACACACAAAACCAAAAGATCCATTTGACTACAAACAATATCTCCTAAATTATGCAAAAATATGAAACATACACTGTAGTCAAGCAGGCTAAATAAACAAACCCCAATAATAAAACAAACAATTACCTAATTATAAATATTAAAAAACCTGTAAAAAATTAACTACATCACACTGTCTCAAACCCACTAAAACAAACACAACACACTCACCATGATAAAAGCCACCACTAAATAAATAAAAGCCTCCCCTACACCTCACACCACAGCCAACTACACCATTATAAACCTTAAAAAACAATTATTCGGAAAACACAATATACCCCAAAAATAATTCAACAACAAAACTCAGTTAAAAAATACTCTGACCATGTGAACTACGAATTCTAACATGAAATAAATACACCACATATCCCTCATCACACCACCTACAAACAGAATAAAGCCACACAATAAATCACTAAAAACCACCAAACAGAAAAACCAGCTCTACCCAACCTGAATCCCTCCACACAACACACAAAACCCCAATAACACATTTCAGAAGTCTCTCAAAAAGAGCTACTTAAATTAATTCTACCTCAAATACAAACAAACCCACATAAAGTTACCTTCACTCAAAAACCAAATTACTCACAATAAATAACACCAAAAAAGTCACACAAAACACTACACACCACCTAAGAACATCATATTGAAAAGAAGCCACAAAGAAGGGCCACTATTAATTAAAATTCCAGGAGAAAAGAAAATCTCTCCAGTTTAAACACAGACAGCAACAGAAGAAGAATTTCTTCAATCAACTTGAACTCCTTTTGTCTCCATAACTCCTTTTTCTTCTGGGAGCACCGGGGAGGGATTGGTGAGACGAAGCTGAAAAAGAAAAAAAAGTCCCCCCTATAAACCCACACTGGCTTACCTTCTGCTGCTGCTGGGTATAAAGGTTTGTCCCTCGTGGCCTCCAGAAGTGACGCTCCAAACCCACGTGCTCCTGCCTTCACTCCAAGAGCCACAGCCAGGACCCGAGCACTCACTGCTCTCAGCTGGATACCGAACTGAGCTGAGGCTCCCCCTCTTAAACCGCCCCCTCGTTATCCATTACAACTCCCACCTGTGCCTGGTGTGTCCCCTCGTTATCCATTACAGCTTCACCTGTGGGTGCCGGGGGATCGGGGCCGGGGGGGATCGGGGTCGGTGCTGAGCGCGGGGCGGAGCCGGGGGCGGTTCCCGGGACCCGCTGTCCAATCAGCGCTGCCGATGCCTCAGCGAGCCCGCCAATTGGGAGCCGGGCGGGGATTCAAATCGGTGCCGGAAAATGCCGATGCTCCATGAGCTCGGTGTGGAACTCTCCGGTGGGGTCCGGGGTCCTGGCACCTGGGACCCGCCCCGCGCCCGTGGAGCCCCGCCCCCGGCACTGCCCGGCCCCGCCCCTGGCTGCCTCTGGGCCCCGCCCCCGGCACTGCCCGGCCCCGCCCCCGGCTGCCTCTGGGCCCCGCCCCCGGCACTGCCCGGCCCCGCCCCTGGCCGCCTCTTGGCCCCGCCCCCGGCACTGCCCGGCCCCGCCCCCGGCTGCCTCTGGGCCCCGCCCCCGGCACTGCCCGGCCCCGCCCCTGGCCGACTCTTGGCCCCGCCCCCGGCCGCCTCTTGGCCCCGCCCCACAGTGCCCCGGCTCCACCCCGAGTCCGCCCAGCGCCCCGCCTTCTTCAAGTCCCATTTAACCAGAATGAATTTTTGGGGTAGGAGCACCCAAAGCCAGCAGAACTGGCCTTAATCACTTTTTGGGGGATCTCTCTTTTCTTCCTCACCAAACTCCCACTGTCAAAACCCAGCCTGAGGCTCAGCTCCCCATCCCCTCAGTCTCTCCAAGGACCTCGGCTTGGATTTCCCAATCCAATAAGGCAGAAATTCTGCTGTCCTCATTGTATATCCTAATTGCAGTAATTGCTTAAGAAATAATTGAAAGACATTAAAGGAATGAAGGGAAATTAAACAAGAGCTGCCAGCTCCAGGGGCCATCCCAAGGGTTGCTCAAAACCCTCAAACCAATAATTTGCTTTAATTAACCAACTCAAATGGAGTAATTAACACCACAATGATACAGCATGATCCTTTATAATTGAGTTATAGAAAAATATTGAAGTATTTAAAACCTTTCTAAACCCAGAAACTCTTTTAAGAGATATACAGGGCACAGCCGCAGACAGAGTCTGGTGACTCAGGGGAAAAACCCCAAAGTTTTCAGTCTTTAACATCTTCCACAATGTCACCGTTGACAGCAAACGTGGCTTCAGCCTCAGCAAGACAGACTCAGAGATTTTGCAGATCCTGGTCTCGCCTCAGCTTTTCAGCAGGTCCAGCCTGCAAGGAGAGAGAAGAAAATGGGTCAGAATGGACAGCCTACCTCCAGAAAATCAGCATCATCCACAAAGCATTAAATAGAGCTGTAAGAACTTCCCAAAGGTCCATTTCTCTGTGGACTGAGGGCTCCAGGTTGAAGCACAGGCTGCACCTGCCAAGGGCAGACTTTGGGAACCCCAGAAGTAAAAGCTGCTCGATATTTCAATACAAAGTGACAGCAACAACATTAAGTCCATTTGCACAAAAGGCAGAAGAGACGTGACTCAAAGTTAAGTCAAGATCTGGGGAAGTGAATCACAACTAACTAAAAACAACCTATCAAATTATTGAGACACAAACAGGAACCTAATGCTGTGCTGGATAAACACAAAATGCTGATTACCATGAAAACTGAAGGAAAAGTTGCTGAAGATCTTCCATAACACAAGACAGCAATTACATGAAGCAGTGCAGTACGTGTTACAATGCACTGAAATGCTCGGGGTGAAATCATCTGTTCCGCAGAAACTGTTGAAGCATATTAAGGTTTCACAGAGATGATTAAACAAAAATGATATAAGGTTAAATCTCACTCTTTGCAGCACCTCTTGCAAGAGAGCTCGACTTTCAAGAGTTAATGGTTCCTCATAAATAAGAGCTTGCTTTTCCAGGGTTCCTAGAATAGAGCCCAGATGCCACAGTTCAGATCCTGAAGCCAAAAATCCAAATACAGCACTCCTTCAGAACCCTGAGGGACAGCCATGGATTCTGGGGCTACAGGAAACAGTGAAAAATGGCACCAAGATCAGTGCAGTGCTGGCTGGGAGAAGCAGCATTACTCTGTCCGAGAAAATGCCATTCTGCAGCCGGTTTAGTGCTTTAGAGAATTTTACTGCCATGGGAAAAAAAAAAAAAAAAAAAAAAAAAAAAAAAAGGTAATATAGCTGTGGAATGAAAAAAATCCCCAAACCACTGTCCAGAGTACGAGGGTGAACATCCCCAACAACACAGCAAAATAAATGAGAACTTCAGAAAATAACAGAGACATTAAATCCAGTTCAGATGAACAACCATCCTCCATTAGAACAATGCTCTCACCAAAGAACTCTGGCGTGGAGCCTTAATTCAGGATACAGTTACTGAGGAATAACTGAAGACCACTTTTAAGTGCTGTACACCAAACTAAACCCAAGCCCGCTTCCTTTTTCTAGACAGATTCTCCGACAGCTGAGTGAGAGGCTCAAGCACACACTCAGTCGTCAGATTTGCCTTTGCCCTCCTCAGCAAGGACAGAGCAGACGTGGCCAGTGCAGGTCAGACCCACCCCAAGCCCTGCCTGAGCCCCTCTGGCCACCCTTCCCCCTGCTAAGGCTGACCCCAACAGGCTCCAGCCAGGCCCTTTAGGAGTTTGCTTTGTGCACTCTCCTGATCTAATGGGAGGGAACCCTCCTGTGCCCTGGGCCCGGTGAGATTTTCCTGGACAAAATGCAATTTCTGATACAAAAGGCAGACACGGTTGTTTTGTTTGGGTTTTTTTCTAGGATTTGCCCTACACAGGTGATGTTCCTCACAACTCAGCACTACGATGCCAACAGCAGCAATACAGAAAACCCGTCTGGGACAGAGCAGCAGAAAAACCCACCTCCAGACTCCCCAGAGAGATGACAGGAGGGCCCTCCCTGCGATGCCTGCTGAGCCAAGTGGAGCTGGCAGGGTGACCCATGGACATTCTGCGTTCACCCTTCAACAGAGTCAATGCGGAAACAGAACAAATCTCTCTCGGTGTCGAGATGCCTTCAGGTGCACCTGGAGATGCTGCAGTGTCCTTCAGCAGCCAGAGCAGAACAGGGTTTCTACTGTGCTGTAAGTGAGAAATACAATTTAATCAGAAGAAAATAAAAGGAAGCATCTCTCCTTGTATTTTTATATTAAAAAAAAATCATGCACTAGAATTTTTTTAAGTGTTCATTCTTGCTTTTATGCAAGTGTAAGTTATGAGGACTCAACTTCCAGCCTGAAATTGCAACAGCCCCTCAGGCTGACTGAGCTCAGCCAGACCACCAGAATCACTGAATTGTGGAAGGGAAAGCTCATCCCATTCCAGCCCCAGCCAGGGCACGGACACCTTCCACCAGATCCAGGGGCAGCCACAGCTTCTCTGGGGAACCCGTGCCAGGGCCCCGCCGCCCTCACAGGGAACAATTCCTTCCTGATATTTAATCTAAACCGGCCTCTGAGGCATAAACTGAAAAATCACAACTAATCCTTTATAGTAAATTAAAGACCATATACATTATGTATATTAGTATAGAATAGTATATGGTATAGTATATAGTATAAAATATAGTATACAATATAGTATATTAGAATACATTCCAAGTAGTATTTTAAAATATATAAATTTATTATTATATACTACATATATATAATATGTATTATATATATATTATTATATATATTAATATATTTAGTAACACTGTGCTTATTACTTTTTTGCATATATTTAAACATTACAAATAAGAAACCTTCAAATAATCAGAGAATGAACTAGAAGAACTAACCTAAACAACAGAATAACAACATTAAGAGCACAAATAAAGAAATGAACACAGACTCTAAAAAAATACCTTCTCTTAAAATTGTGCCAAAAAAGCCAAAGCACACATGAGAAAGATAAAGGTGAAAAAATGAATAAAACAAGACCCCCCCCCCCACGGCCTGGAGACCACCACCACTAAAAACTGAGCTTGCCCAGAAAAGCATAAAGTAATTACTATTCCAAACGAAAATAACCAAGATCAAAAAATAAATATGTATGAAGAAAGTCTGTAAGACATTATGCATATGTAAAACCTCAGAAAATAAGAAAGGCGGCAAATCCGGCCCGGAACTGCCCTGGGCTCGTTCGGTTCGGCTGAGGGGGCGACGTTCAGGGAGACTCGGCTGGGTTCGCCTGTTCGGCGATTTCCGTCAGCCGTAGGCTACTCTCGGCTCTTCGGGGAAACTCGGCGATTTCCGTCAGCCGTCGGCTCTTCTCGGCTGTTCGGCAACACTCGGTCATTTTCGTCACTCTCCGGCTCTTTACGGTGACGTCACGCCTTACATCACTTTCGCCCCTCCCCGCCGCCATCTTTGGAAGGTCGAGCACTGCGAGCCGCGCCGCCACCTTGGTTGTGGCACACTTAAGGACCTCATCGGTGTCTAACACAGGCGCCTGACTAAATTGCTTAAGCCGAACCTGGCTGCGGCGTGGCGGAACCCACAGCCCATGTCCCTACACCTGGAGACGCAACAGAAAATTGTCCCCGAGCGGCGCCGTGGTGGGGATTTTTATGCAGGCAGTCAACTAGACAAACATGGGGGGTCCTCATTTTTTCCCGCCCTTTTGGCCGCCATCTTTAGAAGGTCAAGCGCCGCGAGCCGCGCCGCCATCTTGGTTGTGGCATCCCCCCAAATGTCCCCCTCGGCTGCTCGCACAGGCGCCTGACCACATCGCCTGCCCGAACACTGCCGTGGCGCCGCTCAGCCACCATCCCTTGTCCGTGCACCTGCGTACGCCACGGAAAAATCGTTCCCGGGCGGCTCCGTGGTCCAGGTCGCGCGCAGGGAGCCGGCTGCCACGTGTCCGGGGTCTTTGCACTTTTTTCTCGCCTTTTTGGCCGTGATCTTTCGGCGCTCGGGCGGCAACACTGCCCGTGAGCTCAGAGCCTGGGGCTGCTACGGCGGAGAGCTGCAGTACCGCTTTTTATCCACGAGATGGCAGCATTGCCTTACAGATCACAGCCTGGGGGAGCGCTGCAGTACCGCTCTATATCCACAGGATGGCAGCATTGCCTTACAGTTCACAGCCCGGTGCCAGGCAGGGGGAGCTGCAGTACCGCTCTGTGTCCACACGGTGGCAGCACTGCCGCAGGGAAAGGAGGCAGAAAAGAACGTGGCCAAAATTCCCCTTCCAAACATCCCGGGAAATAAAGGCCCCAAAAGACCCCCAACCACAAATACTACGAAAATCCCACCATCAACCAAGCCAAAACCAAAAGAGCCTTCATTTTAGGCTATATTTAAATATTTCTTCTATTTCTTATTATGATATTTCTATTATATCATGTATTTATCTATGATAATTTATCTATTTATATTATCTGCCTATTTCTATTATTATAATTTACCTATTATATCATGTACATTATATCAGGTATATTTTACAGATTATAATACATGCAACACCTAATAAGAATATAGTGTATCTACTGATATTATTTTTCATATTTTACAGTTCCCTTTTTGTTACTTACATATTTTTGTACTTGTATTTTTTTTTTAATTTACTTCTTGATATTTTAAACAATATGAATTCATTAACCTAAGAATTCAGAACCACACTTAATTAAAATTGAATGACCCTGGTTTCCTAAAGGGTAACTATTTAATCTTTATTAAAATAATAATTAATAATAAAAATAATCTAAAAATAATTTAATAATTAAAATTATTTTCTTGTGCTCCATCCTTTTGGGGAGGGGGTTGTTTCTTCAGGGTTTGTTTTGGGGTTTCTTTTTTTTTGCTTAATTTTAGATTTCTTGGCTAATAAACAAGGAGGTGCAAAGAGTTACAAAATAAAATGTCTGAATTGTTTTATTGCCTCTGAAATACACCTCGACATCAAGTTCCTGCTGGCTATACTGTGCATGGGGAGAATGAGACCTGAAAGGAAAAAAAGGCACCACAGTGTTCACAGCTTTCTCCGTTCAGGTTTTTTAATTCAGCAGAAAATACAGCGGTTTTTCCCTAACTGCACTCTGAATTATATCCAGACACCCAATGGACATGGAGGTCATTTTTCAACTTCTTTCTTGCCAACAGCCAAACTTCCACCTACTCAGGGTAAGAAAGAGAACGGAGGAAAAAAAAAAAAAAAAAAAAGAACAAAGAAAACATAAAAAATATGTGGAGGGAAAAATAGGATTAACAAGTTAAAGGTTTCTGTGTCCAAGTCCACCAGAAGGGTGGTCAGTGCTCAGAGAATGGGAGTCGCCTGGAAAACAGAGAATGCTTGGTCTTTTTTCATGTTATCCTTTATTCTTTTTATATTAAAGTGTGGCACAAATGAATTTAGTGTTCTTTGATGTCAGTCTTTTCCTGGTTTTTCTCTCCTTCAGGGTCAAACTTCCACGTACTCTGGGTAAGAAATAGTATTTAAAAAAGGAACAAAGAAAACATGAAAATATAAAAAATTAAAAAATTGAATAAAAATTAATAAAAAGTTTTTAAAAAATTAAAAATACAAAAAATAAAAACATGGAAAAAAAAATAAAAATAAAATAAAAATATAAAAGTAATATAAAATAAAAAACTAAAATAAAAATAATAAAGTAATATAAAAAAAAAAGTAAAAAAAACCTAAAAGTAATATAAAATAAAGTTAAAACTAAATATAAAATCTTTTAAAGAACACACAACAACAGCTGGACTGGGATGAGGCCTTCCAGTGGCTTCACTTCCTACTGGCTCCATCCTTTTTTGCCAACTACCTGCAAGAGGAAAAACAACAGGGATAAAGTTTCAAACAGGATCTCCTTGGTTGAGGCACTTCAAAATAAGATTTTTAACAAAAAAAAAGTTGGCCAAAAAAGAGAGTCTCAAAATCAGGATATAAGTCTCACAGATATTAAAAAAAAAAAAAATAAAAAGCTGTCTCTGGTGTGTATAACCTGCCAGCCCCTCATGTTTTCAGTCCTTAAATTGATTTTTAGCAAGGAGAACTTAACAATTCCAGACACTTTGTGCCAATCCAGGAATACCCTCTACAGCCCAACTACACCCCACAGGACAAATTTCAACTCCCCAGGACTTGTCCCATTCCCCCCACACCCAGACTGAGCAACAAGGCAGAGCAGCTCCAGGCCAAACACACCAACACCCGTGACACAGGACAGGACAAAAGGGGGGACACAACAGGGACAGAAATATCTCAGCAAGAAGAATGACCCTGAGGACCGAGAGAATTCGCAATGAGATGACCGAGGTAAGACCCATGGGGAGCTGACCAGGCTCAGAGAACCCTGCAGGAAGAAGATGCCAACGGGATCACTGATCCCAAGAAACGCAGGGATGGATGCCTGAGAATCCCAAGGTCAGAATCCTCCACTCGGCTGTGCACTTTTAGAAGACCTAATCTGCCAGAATGGATCACAGCAGTGCACAGCTGTGGATACAGCTCAGAACAAGACTTGGAAAGGCACCAGCCTGGATGGTTGTGAAGAGAGATGGCTTCTGATGTGTGTCTGAGCACCTGAGTCAAAGTCACCTGGCTGAGAAATGCAGAGATCAGAAATGCTAAGATTGATGCCAGGGTTTTTGAAGGGCCCCTTGAAGGGAAAAGGGAAAAGACATGAAAGAGACGAGTTGCCAAAAGACACAGAGTGCACAACAGACAAGTGACATGACTTGCCCTGGGACTGCTCTGCCCTGCACACCTCAGCACTGGGATCAAAAATGAGACTTTTCCCTTTACACAGCTTAAGGGGTCACAGCTTGGACATCCCCATCTCCAAACCTGACCCAAAAATCCCTCCCGGTGACTCCCAACCCACACCCCACTTTCATCCCCTCTGTGGCTCCCAGCCCTCCACTTATCTCTCAGACATCTGGAGAACCAAATCCATGTCAGGTACAAAAAAAGGCCGCCTCTCCCTCGGGGAAATTCCTGCTGTCACTGGGCTGGTGTCTCTCAGTCAGCTACAATAAAGGAAAGCAAACGTGACCGTGTGATCTCAGCAGCACATGGGCCAAAAACCAGCAATTCTGCTACTCACCACCTCCTGAGCACACCCAGGTCCTCGGGCCCTGTGCTCCAGCTCTGCTCAGACACCAACACTGCGGGGTGTGCCTGGGTTAAGAGCAGACAAGGTGATGTGGCACTGCTGAAACTTGAGCAGAGCCTCGCTCCTCCTCCCTGACACACCTCAACTCCTCGGCTGTTACCAAAGCCCACCTGGATGGCCCCTTCAAATGGAGAAGGTCAAGGCTTCACCACAGAGTCCTGTAATGCTCCCACTGTCTGGCTGGTGAGGGGAGCTCGGCATCGTGTGAGTGGAACACCTAAAACACACAGCACTGGATGCTCAGAGTTCCACCAGCAAGTGAGGCTTCAGCAATAGTAACTGCTTCTGTCCACCCATCACTGCTCACCTCGTCCACTTCACCTTGACTGCAGAGACCCAGCTTTGCCTCCTAAAAATACAGACAAAGAGCAGTGCTGTAACATGGCCACCATTTACACTCCCCTGCAAACACAAACAGTGACTGACCTTCTCAGGGGAGCCCCCTCACCCGGGATGGGGCACTCTGCCATGGATTGAATCCATCTGCACCTGAAACAAAGTCAGGACAAGAGTCAAAGTGCTGCAGGAGAACTCGACAGCTCCAGACACTTTGTGTCACTCTCACTGTTTTTACTCCTGAGGGGTCCATCCCACTGGGGCCCTCTCCTCTCTAAGGTAACTTTAAATTGCCTCCTGGAAATGAAAAGGTTTTTCTCCTTCACCCCAGCACCAACCCCAACAACTTAACTTCGGGATATGAGTGGAAAAAATCCATCCTGGGCAGAAATGAACGTGCTGGCTCCGTGGATTTGGAGACGTTCTCTCAGTGCTGCCCAATCCAAACTCCAGCTGTGCACCTCCTCACACTACCTGGGACCACAGAACAGAAAATGTGACTATTCCCCTCCAGAAGAGTCACCCCCAGGGCTCCTCTGCACCCCTGTCCCGGCTCCCCCTCAGATCTCCCCCCACTCCAGAGGCTGCCCAGAGTGAACCCAGCAAAAGGAAAAGGGACACACTGAGCACAGCACTCACCTCTGGGCCACCTGCCCAAGGGCCAACTCACCCCCTCCCTCTATTCCTTGGCACACCTGGGGCAGCAGCAGCAGCACCTGCAAAGAAACAAAAAAGGAAAAATCATGGTGAGTTCCTGTGAAACAGCAACGTCCCCGCTCTGACTGAAGCACAGCACAAGTGAACCTTAATGTTGCACCCACCTACCCTCCTCTGGCATTCTGGGCCAGCACATCTGCCAAAGGGACCACCTAAACTAAAATAAAAAAAAACCCAAACAGTGAATGCTTCAAGTTCCACCAGCAAGTGAGACTGGAGCAATAGTAACTGCTTCTGTCCACCCATCACTGCTCACCTCGTCCACTTCACCTTGACTGCAGAGACCCAGCTTTGCCTCCTAAAAATACAGACAAAAGCAGTGCTATAACATGGCCACCATTTACACTCCCCTGCAAACACAAACAGTGACTGACCTTCTCAGGGGAGCCCCCTCTGCCGGGATGGGGCACTCTGCCATGGATTTAATCCATCTGCACCTGAAACAAAGTCAGGACAAAAATCAAAGTGCTGCAGGAGAACTTGACAATTCCAGACACTTTGTGCCAATCCAGGAATACCCTCTACAGCCCAACTACACCCCACATGACAAATTTCAACTCCCCAGGACTTGTCCCATTCCCCCCACACCCAGACTGAGCAACAAGGCAGAGCAGCTCCAGGCCAAACACACCAACACCCGTGACACAGGACAGGACAAAAGGGGGGACACAACAGGGACAGAAACATCTCAGCAAGAAGAATGACCCTGAGGATCGAGAGAACTCGCAATGAGATGACCGAGGTAAGACCCATGGGGAGCTGACCAGGCTCAGAGAACCCTGCAGGAAGAAGATGCCAACGGGATCACTGATCCCAAGAAACGCAGGGATGGATGCCCGAGAATCCTACGGTCAGAATCCTCCACTCGGCTGTGCACTTTTAGAAGACCTAATCTGCCAGAATGGATCACAGCAGTGCACAGCTGTGGATACAGCTCAGAACAAGACTTGGAAAGGCACCAGCCTGGATGGTTGTGAAGAGAGATGGCTTCTGATGTGTGTCTGAACACCTGAGTCAAAGTTCAATGATATCAGTGCCTGTCCAAGGAACAGGGAGATGTTAAGAACGATGCCTGGGGTCTCCGAAAGACCCCTTGAAGGGTTAAGGCAAAAGACACACAAAACAAAACACACAACAGACACTGAGGGCACAACAGACAAGTGACACAACGTGCCTTGGGACTGCTCTGCCCTGCACACCTCAGCACTGTGAGACCTTCCCTTCACGTGCCCTAAAGGGGTCACAGCTTGGACATCCCCATCTCCAAACCTGACCCAAAAATCCCTCCCGGTGACTCCCAACCCACACCCCACTTTCATCCCCTCTGTGGCTTTGAGCCCTTCACTTATCTCTGGGATGTCCAGGGATGAGAATCCACATCAGATGCCAAGGAAGGCTGTCTCTGCCTCAGGGAAATTCCTGCTGTCTCAGTCAGGTGCCATAAAGAAAACCAAACATCCACGGATGATCTCAGCAGGGCTGTTGGGTGAGAGGATCTCAGTGTGAGACAAGTGACCACCTGAAACACACAAACAATAAGGGATGCTCAGAGTTGCACCAGAAACACCACTGCCCTGACCACACAAATATATCAATTGTAGGAAACACAAACCAAAGTCCAGCAAAAAAAACCCCAACTCTTATTACTGATAGTCAAACTACCTAATACAATACAATAATACAATACAATACAATAATACAATACAATACAATAATACAATACAATACAATAATACAATACAATACAATAATACAATATAATGATGTATACTATAATATATATAATAACATATAATATATTATATATTATATAATATATAATATATAAACGTATAGCATAATATAATATGTAATAAAAATAACCCCATGTCCATTCCCCTCAAAAAACCTCCAAGATGCATATCTTATATATCTGGGTATACCCCCAATTTAAAGACCTGCCTCTAATCAAATAAGCGTAAACCCCACATCTTTTAAACTATATAAATTCATTAACCTAATGCATCAAAACCACAGAATTTTAAATCCTTAGTCAACACCATACACACCAATCCCATCACTATATACAAAAACAAATCCTCTTTTCTATTAATAAAATAACAAAAAAGTCTCAACTTTTAACTACAAAAACACCATAAAAACACCGAATTAAAAATAAAATAATCTCATTATAACTAAGCAAAAACTTCAAACAAACTTCCTCCAAAACAAATGTTTTAAGCGTCAAAAAACCTCAAACATTTAAAATAACTCCTTCAGAAATGCCTTCTGTACATTCCAGACTGATTTTGGGAGCAAAGCAAGGAAAGAAAAGCACACAGCCTGTTTTAAGAAAACAGCGTTCACTCCTGTGCATTCCCTGTCCAGTGTATTCAGCCCAAGCACAGACAGACTGCAGCACACAGATCTCCTTTGCTCTTAGTTATAGCCAGCTAAAGCAAAGACTTTTTTTTTCCCTTTTTCTTCAGACTGTTTAAACCTGCTGCAGACTGAAAAACCCAGAGAAGCACAAGAATAAACAAATCAATCCACAAAAATAAAACCAGCACAAATATACTCAAATTAGCAGCACCAAAAACAATTACTCCTAACTCAATAAACCCATAATTCCTCAAAACCATCAAAACAAACAGACACCTATAAATACACACAAAACCAAAAGATCCATTTGACTACAAACAATATCTCCTAAATTATCCAAAACTATAAAACATATACCATAGTCAAGCAGGCTAAATAAACAAACCCCTACAAAACAACAAACAATAATCTAATTATTAATATTAAGAAACCCTAAAAAATTAACTACCTCACACTGTCCCAAACCCACTAAAACAAACACTAGATGCTCCCTATGATAAAAGCCACCACTAAATAAATAAAAGCCTCCCCTACACCACACACCACAGCCAATTACACCACTGTAAACCTTAGACAATAAACCCTGGAAAAACACAATATCCCCCAAAAATAATTCAACAACAAAACTCAGTTCAAAAACACTCTGACCAATATGAACTATGAAACCAAACATGAATTAAATACACCACATATCCCTCGTCACACCACCTACAAACAGAATAAAACTACACAATAAATCACTAAAAACCACCAAACCCAAAAAACCAGCTCTACCCAACCTGGATCCCTCCATACAACACACAAAACCCCAACAACACATTTCAGAAGTCTCTCAAAAAAGCTACTTAAATCAGTTCTACCTCAAATACAAACAAACCCACACATAAAGTTACCTTTGCTCAAAAACCAAATTATATATAACAAATAATACCAAAAAAAGTCACACAAAACACTACGCACCACCTAAGAACATCATATTGAATAAAAGCCACACAGAATTGCCACTATTCATTTAAATTCCAGGTGAAAAGAAAATCCCTCCACTTTAAACACAGACAACAATAGAAAAAAGGAGTTTCTTCGATCAATTTGAACTCCTTTTGTCTCCATAACTCCTTTTTCGTCTGGGAGCACCGGGGAGGGTTTATTAAGATGAAGCTGAAAAGGAAAAAAAAGTCCCCTCTATAAACCCACACTGGTTGACCTTCTGCTGCTGCTGGGTAGAAAGGTTTGATCCCCATCGCCTCCCAAGTAACGCTCCAAACCCACGTGCTCCTCATGAGCCACAGCCAGGACCTCAGCGTGAGCTCCTCACTCCCCACGGCTGGATACCAAAATGAGCTGGGGCTGCCTTCTTAAACTGGAACCGCCCCATCGTTATCCATCACAGCCCCACCTGTGCCTGCTCTGTCCCCCCTCACTGTTCCCAGCTCACACCTGGGGCTGCTCTCTCCCCTCCCCATCCTGTGCCATCTCTCACCTGCAGCTGCGGCCAATCCGAGGGTGAGGCAGAGGGGACTTGCTGTTCATTCCCGAGACGGTTCATGGTCTGCACCTGACACGATGGGGCACCAGGCTTCCCTTGCTGTGGATAAGGACCCCTCTTCTCCTGCAGGTGCCCGAGGCTGGAATTGGGATTCCACCCCCGAAAATCCATATGCCTGAGGTTCATAATTCCTAAGGAAATTCCCCAGAAATCGTTACCCTTCATTTACAAATATTTCTTTGGAATCACTAATAACTTGTCTTTCTGTGGAAGCGTTTTAAACATTCATTGGAGAGTTCAGGAGCCGAATTGGCTTGTTTATGACTTGGCTGACAAGCCCAGACAAAACCCAAACACCGAGAACACCGGCCCCCACCGGCTCCGCCCGCCCCCCCCGGCTCCGCCCCACGCTCCGCCCCACGCTCCGCCCGGCCCGGGATGGGGGCGGGACCAAACTTCCACGTACTCGGGGGAAAAAAAAGAGTAAGGAAAAAAAAAAAGGAACAATGAAAACATGAAAAAAAATATAAAATAAAATAAAACAAAATAAAAATTTTAAAAAAACCTCAAAAGTTATTAAAAAAGAAAAAAATATAAATAAAATCTAAAATAAATTTTAAATATAATTTAAAAATTTAAAATACTAAATAAATAACATGAATGCAAAAACTGAAATAATATCCATAAATTAAAAAAAAAATAAAAGTCACTAAGATTTTAAGTAGTAAAAAAGAAAAATTTTTAAATTTTAATAATAAATAATAGACTAAAAAATATAAAAATTAAAGAAATAAACCAAAAGCATTTTAAAAAGACAAAACAAAAAATATATTAAAACATTAACCACAATACAATATTTAACATAAAATACAAAAATCAAAAATTAAAAAAAAAATAAACAATAAGTAAAATAAAATACGAAATTAAATAAACACACCCCTCCCCTGATGCCACTGCCTAACACAGGCCCCAGGAGTTTTCTTGATTAGGCAGGGATAGGGAAAACAAACCCAGTGCCTCCAGGAAAAAAAGGTTTTCTAGAAAATTCTTGGAAACAAATTCTGTTTTAGCAGGAAGCTCACTTGGGATGAACACCCACATGTGCCAATGCAGGAAAGAACCACCCCCTTGTGTCCAAGGAACAGCAACTAGGCCGGGATTTAAGTTTTAATGGAACTTATGTAATTAAAAACACACTCAGTTGAACTTGAGAACGAGATGAATCAAGGCAATAAAACACTTTACAAGTTTTCCTGGGAATTCCCAGAATTCTGTGGATATGGTGCTGACACATTCCTGATTTACCAACCTTAATTGGGTAAATTTCCTTGGAAATGTCCCCTAAGAAGTACCAAAATTCCAATTAGAATGGAAAATTGGAAAAAATAAATATTCCCTCACTAAAATCAGAGAGAGGAAAAACATCAAATAAAAGGAAGGAATAATATCTAACTCCCAGCTTGCCTGCAAAACAAGCTCAGGAATTTCTAACATGGAAAACTTTTGGAACAGCCAGGAAGTCTGTGGAAGTCCATGGAATGATGATTTCAAATCTGCTTCCTCTGCTCTGATTTTCAAGGGAAGAGGGAGTTAAACATGCCAATTTACTCCTATTCCAGAAGGATCTCTCATTTGTGGGAGTAACAATCCAAAGAAACTCCAATCTTACTTGTATTTGACAGATGAAACTCCCAGCAGAGATGGGAAGTTTCAGTGGAACCAAAGAGCCACAACTGCTGGAATAACAAAATTCAACTCAGCAAAATACAGCAATTCTATTGACAAATCCATGGAGGAGGAGGAGGATGACACCAGGAACACAAACCAGCTGAAAGCAACGATTTACAGTAAAGGGCAGGAAATCAAACTGACAGTCTCTGGTTATGCTCAGGCATTTCTCCAGGAGTCAGAGAGAAAAGTGTGAACCATGCACTGGGATAAGGCCTTCCAGTGCCTCCACTTCCTACTGGCTCTCTCCTTTTTTGCCAACTACCTGCAAGAGGAAAAACAGCAGGAATAAAGTTTCAAACAGGAGGTCCTTGGTTCAGGCAGACTGAAGTGCAGCTCCCAGGGAGCGAGTCCAGGCTGGGCCCAGGGGAGCTCTGGGAATCTGGGATTGCCCGAGGGATTAAAGGGCTGGAAAAGCAGGACCCACCTGCCGGGTTTAGTGCTGGGACACAGCAAGGCCTCGGCTCAGGGGCAGCAGTTGGAGCTGGGACTGCAGGAGAACACCCCAAAGCCAGGTTAAACATCCAGCGTGACACGCAGCACGCTCCAGGAGAAACTCAGGAGGGAGAAGCCCCCGGATGCTCCGTGTTCCTTGCCCTCGGCAGCTTTGCCAGGGCCTCCCTCAGAATACTGACCTCACCCTGCAGCTCCTACAAAATAGGAGAACTTATGGAAATCACCCAGCAATCCATGGATTTCCAGGTATTAAGAAACCAAAGCATCCGCCTCTCAGTGGTGTCCCCAAGGCCCAGCAGTGCCCAGCACCTCTGACTGGAATTTGAGGGGTCCCAGCACAGCCCCAGAGCAGCAGAAAAACCCACCTCCAGACTCACCAGAGAGATGACAGGAGCGCCCTCCCTGCGATGCCTGCTGAGCCAAGTGGAGCTGGCAGGGTGACCCGTGGACATTCTGCGTTCACCTTTCAACAGAGTCAATGCAGAAACAGAACAAATCTCTCTCGGCGTAGAGATGCCTTCAGGTGCACCTGGAGATGCTGCAGTGTCCTTCAGCAGCCAGAGCAGAACAGGGTTTCTACTGTGCTGTAAGTGAGAAATACAATTGAATCAGAAGAAAATAAAAGGAAGCACCTCTCTCCATGCTTTTTATATTAAAAAAATCATGCATCAGAATTTTTTTAACCGTTCATTCTTGCTTTACACTGTGTAAATTACGAGCACTCAACTTCCAGCCTGAAATTGCAACAGCCCCTCAGGCTGACTGAGCTCAGCAGGACCACCAGAATCACTGAATTGTGGAAGGGAAAGCTCATCCCATTCCAGCCCCACCCAGGGCACGGACACCTTCCACCAGATCCAGGGGCAGCCACAGCTTCTCTGGGGAACCCGCGCCAGGGCCCCGCCGCCCTCACAGGGAACAATTCCTTCCTGATATTTAATCTAAACCGGCCTCCCTTCATCCTGATGAAGCCGTTCCCCTTGTCCATCACTGCGTGTCCTTGTGAGAAATCCCTCTCCATGAGGCCATAAGCGGCTGGCACAGACCATCCCCAAATAATGTTCCGGGGGCTCTCGGGGCCACACGAGCACTCCGGGCCCTTTACCGGCTTCTCCTGCCGCCTTCCCTGGGAACCCCAGGCTCGGCTCCAGCTCTGGGCACAGCGCCAGCGTGTCCCGCCCGCCCGCCCGCCGGCGGATCGGCAGCGGCCCCGACACCGCCTTCGAATGGCCCGCCGAGGAAGCGGCAGTGACGGCGGACACCGGCCGGGAGCGCCCGGAACTGCCCCCGGCTCGTTCGGTTCGGCTGAGTGGGGCCGACCGAGTTCGGGGAAACTCGGCTGGGCTCGGCTGTTCGGAGAAACCCGGCTATTTCCGTCAGTAGTCGGCAATCCTCGGCTGTTCGGAGAAACCCGGCGATTTCCGTCAGCCGTCGGCTATTCTCGGCTGTTCGGGGAAACTCGGCGATTTCCGTCAGCAGTCGGCTCTTTTCGGCTGTTCGGCAACTCTCGGTCATTTTCGTCACACCTCGCCTTTTTTGGTGGCAGAGAGCATTACGTCACTTTCGCCCCTCCCCGCCGCCATCTTTAGAAGGTCAACAGCAGCGAGCCGAGCCGCCATCTTGGTTGTGGCGCCTCTTAAGGCCCCCCCATAGGTGTCTAACACAGGCGCCTGACTAAAATGAGTAACCCGAACCCGCCGGCGGCGTGGCGGAATCCACAGCCCGTGTCCCTACACCTGGAGACGCCACAGAAAATTGTCCTCGGGCGGCGCCGTGGTCGGGATTTTTGTGCAGGCAGTTAACTAGACGCACATGGGGGGTCCTCATTTTTCCCGCCCTTTTCGCCGCCATCTTTAAAAGGTCAAGCACCCCGAGTCGCGCCGCCATCTTGGTTGTGGCAACCCTCCCAAATGTCCCCCTTGGCTGCTCGCAAAGGCGCTGGACTACATCGACTGCCCAAACACTGCCGTGACGCTGCTCAGCCCCCATCCCGTGTCCACGCACCTGCGTATGCCGCGGAAAAACCGCTCCCGGGCCGCTCCCTGGTCCAGGTCACGCGCAGGCAGCCGGCTGCCACGTGTCCGGGATCTTTGCATTTTTTTCCCGCCTTTTTGGCCGTGATCTTTCGGTCCTCGGGCGGCAGCACTGCCCGTGAACTCAGAGTCCGGGGCTGCTGCTCACCTCGGGTACCGGCACGGGGGAGAATTGCAGTACCGCTGTATGTCCACAGGATGGCAGCACTGCCGCACAGCTCTCGGGACCGGCACGGGGGACAGTTGCAGTACCGATCTTTATCCACAGGATGGCAGCATTGCCTTACAAATCGGCTCGGGGGGAGCTGCAGTACCGATCTTTATCCACAGGATGGCAGCATTGCCTTACAGATCGCCTGCCATCAACCAAACCGAATCCAAAAAAGCCTTCGGTTTAGGCGGCATTTCAAAATGACTTCTATTTCTTACTTTGATATATCTAATAACCATTACAAATTTACCTATTATATCATGTACATTATATTAAGTATATTTTACATGTTATAATTAATAGAACAAGTAATAATATAGTGTATCAATACTGTATCTATTCCTATTATCTTTCATATTTTATAGTTCTCATACTGTTACTTATATTTTTATTTTTTTGTATTATTTTCAATTCGTATTTACTTCCATTTTTACTGATATTTTAAACTATATGAATTCATTGACCTAACAAATCAGAACCATAGTTAATTAGAATTGAATGAGCCTGGTTTTCTAAGAGATAAATATTTAATCTTTATTAAAATAATATGGGCATATTTTCTCTTTCTGTGTGCTTTTGGGGAGAGGGGGTTTGTTTTGGATTTCTTGGCTAATAAACAAGGAGGTTCAAAGAGCTACAAAATAAAATGTCTATATTATTTTATCTCTGCCTCTGAAATACACCTCCACATCAAGTTTCTGCTGGTAATACTGTGCATGGGTAGAATGAGACCTGAAAGGAAAAAACAGGCACCACGGTGATCACAGCTTTCTCGGTTCAGGTTTATTAATTTAGCAGAAAATACAGAGGATTTTTAGTAACTGCACTCTCAATTATATCCAGACGTCCAGCAGACAGGGAGGTCATTTCTCAACTTCTTCCTTGCTGAGAGCCAACCTCCCACATACTCGGGGGAAAAAAGAGGGTAGATTTTATCCATCTGCACCTGAAACAAAGTCAGGACAAGAGTCAAAGTGCTGCAGGGAAACCTGACCTCTCCAGACACTTTGTGTCCATCTAGGGATACCCTCTACAGCCCAACTACACCCCACATGACAAATTTCAAGTCCCCAGGACTTGTCCCATTCCCCCCACACCCAGACTGAGCAACAAGGCAGAGCAGCTCCAGCCAAACACACCAACACCCGTGACACAGGACAGGACAAAAGGGGGGACACAACAGGGACAGAAATATCTCAGCAAGAAGAATGACCCTGAGGACCGAGAGAACTCGCAATGAGATGACCGAGGTCAGACCGATGGAGAGCTGACCAGGCTCAGAGAACCTTGCAGGAAGAAGATGCCAACGGGATCACTGATCCCAAGAAAAGCAGAGATGGATGCCCGAGAATCCTATGGTCAGAATCCTGTACCTGTCTCTGCATTCTGACAAGACCTAATCCACCTGAATGGATCACAGCAGTGCACAGCTGTGGATACAGCTCAGAACAAGACCTGGAAAGGCATCAGCCTGGATGGTTGTGAAGAGAGATGGATTCTGAGGAGCCTCTGAGCTCCCGAGTCAAGGGTTTGATGCCTGGCCTGGTATCAGCACCAGGAATAGGAAGATGTTAAGAACAATGCCTGGGGTCTCCAAAAGACCCCTTGAAGGGTTAAGGCAAAAGACACACAAAACAAAACACACAAAAGGCACGGAGTGAACAACAGACAAGTGACACGACGTGCCCTGGGACTGCTCTGCCCTGCACACCTCAGCACTGTGAGACCTTCCCTCTATGTGCCCTAAAGGGGTCACATCTTGGACATCCCCATCTCCAAACCTGACCCAAAAATCCCTCCTGGTGACCCCTGACCCCACACCCCACTTTCATCCCCTCTGTGGCTTTTAGCCCTTCACTTATCTCTGGGATGTCCAGGGATGAGAATCCACATCAGGTGCCAAAGAAGGCCACCTCTCCCTCGGGGAAATTCCTGCTGTTACCGGGCTGTTGTCTCTTAGTCAGGTGCCATGAAGAAAACCAAACATCCAGGGATGATCTCAGCAGGGCTGTTGGCTGGTCAGTGAGGACATCTCAGTGTGAGACAACTGGACCACCTGAAACACACAAACAATAAGGGAGGCTTAGAGTTGCACCAGAAACACCACGACCCTGACCACACAAATATATCAATTTTAATAAATGCAAACAAAAGTCCAGCAAAAAAAAAAACCAACTCTTATTACTCGTAGTCCATTTTCCAAATATAATAAAAATAACCCCATGTCCATTCCCTTCAAAAAACCTCCAAAATACACACCCAGAACCCCCCCAATTTAAAGATCTGCCTCTAACCAAGTAAGAACCATAAACCCCACGTCTTTTAAACTATAAATTCATTAAGCTAACACATCAAAACCACAGAATTTTAAATCCTTAGTCCACACTAATACACCAATCCCATCACTATATACAAAATCAAAACCTATTTTCTATTTCTACTAACAAAACAAGAAAGTCACAACTTTTAACTGCAATAAAACCTAAAAACACCTAATTAGAAGTAAAATTATCCCATTATAACTAACTCAAAACCCCAAACACTCCAAAACAAGTACTTGAAGTGCCAAAAACCATCAAATAGTTAAAATAACTCCTTCAAAAATGCCTTCTGTACCTTTCAGATTGATTTGGAGAGCAAAGCAAGGAAAGAAAAAGCACACAGCTTGTTTTAAGAGAACAGTGGTCACTCCTCTGCATTCCCTCTCTCCAGTGTATTCAGCTGAGGCACAGACAGACTGCAGCACACAGATCTGATGGCTCTTTGTTAGTTGTTAGTTTTAGGGCAGAGAAGTTCCCTGCACTGATTTTTTTTCCCTTTTTCTCCAGGCTCATTAAACCTGCTGCAGACTGAAAAACCCAGAGAAGCACCGAGAGCTGCACCTGCAGCCCAGGAGGCCTGGACCTCGGCATTTTATCAATGCTGAAAGAGCTGACAAGAGACCAAAGGAGCTACAACCCACAGCAAGGACTTTCTGAATTTACCATCTCGCCACAGAGTAACAGAAAGTTTTATTATTTTATGTCATTCACTCTTTATGCTTGTGAGCACTTTGTTAAATAAATAGTTTTTCCCATTTTTCTCCAAAGAAGTTCTTTCCCAAACCAATTTAAAAGAAAGACCATTTTAGTTTACTCTCTAAAAAAAACCCATTCAAAAGTTTCCTCTCAGGTTTACCCTAAAGCACAACAACAAACAATTCAATCCATAGAAATAAAAGTAGCACAAATATACTTAAATTAACAGCACCAAAAACAATTATTCCTAACTCAATGAACTCTTACTTCCTCAAAACCATCAAAACAAACAAACAAACCACCTATAAATACACACAAAACCAAAAGATCCATTTGACTACAAACAATATCTCCTAAATTATCCAAAACTATAAAATGTATACTGTAGTCAAGCATGCTAAATAAACAAACCCCTATAACACAATAAAAAATCATTTAATTGTAAATATTAAGAAACCCTAAAAAATGAACTACATCACACTGTCCCAAACCCACTAAAACAAACACTAGATGCTCCCTATGATAAAAGCCACCACTAAATAAATAAAAGCCTCCCCTATACCTCACACCACAGCCAATTACACCACTGTAAACCTTAGACAATAAACCCTGGAAAAACACAATATCCCCCAAAAATAATTCAACAACAAAACTCAGTTCAAAAACACTCTGACCAATATGAACTATGAAACCAAACATGAATTAAATACACCACATATCCCTCGTCACACCACCTACAAACAGAATAAAACTACACAATAAATCACTAAAAACCACCAAACCCAAAAAACCAGCTCTACCCAACCTGGATCCCTCCATACAACACACAAAACCCCAACAACACATTTCAGAAGTCTCTCAAAAAAGCTACTTAAATCAGTTCTACCTCAAATACAAACAAACCCATCCATAAAGTTACCTTTGCTCAAAAACCAAATTATATATAACAAATAATACCAAAAAAAGTCACACAAAACACTACGCACCACCTAAGAACATCATATTGAATAAAAGCCACACAGAATTGCCACTATTCATTTAAATTCCAGGTGAAAAGAAAATCCCTCCACTTTAAACACAGACAGCAACAGAAAAAAGGAGTTTCTTCAATCAATTTGAATTCCTTTTGTCTCCATAACTCCTTTTTCGTCTGGGAGCACCGGGGAGGGTTTATTAAGATGAAGCTGAAAAGGAAAAAAAAGTCCCCTCTATAAACCCACACTGGTTTACCTTGTGCTGTTGCTCAGTGTAAAGGTTTGATCCCCATCGCCTCCCAAGCAACGCTCCAAACCCACGTGCTCCCCATGACCCACAGCCAGGACCTCAGCGTGAGCTCCTCACTCCCCACGGCTGGATACCAAAATGAGCTGGGGCTGCCCTCTTAACCTGGAACCGCCTCATCATTATCCATCACAGCCCCACCTGGGGCTGCTCTCTCCCCTCCCCATCCTGTGCCATCTCTCACCTGCAGCTGCGGCCAGCCCGAGGGTGAGCGCAGAGGGGACTTGCTGTTCATTCCCGGGACAGTTCATTGTCTGCACCTGACACGATGGGGCACCGGGCTTCCCTTGCTGTGGATAAGGACCCCTCTTCTCCTGCAGGTGCCCGAGGCTGGAATTGGGATTCCACCCCCGAAAGTCCATATGCCTGAGGTTCATAATTCCCAAGGAAATTCCCCAGAAATCGTTACCCTTCATTTACAAATATTCCTTTGGAATCACTCCTGACTTGTCCTTCTGTGGAAGCGTTTCAAACGTTCATTGGAGAGCTCAGGAGCCGAGTTGGCTCGTTTATGACTTGGCTGACAAGCCCAGACAAAACCCAAACACCGACAACTCCGGCCCTGCCCGGCCCTACCCCGTGAGCCCCCCGGCTCCGCCCCCCCCCGGCTCCGCCCCCCCCCGGCTCCGCGCCCCCCCGGCTCCGCGCCCCCCCGGCTCCGCGCCCCCCCGGCTCCGCGCCCCCCCGGCTCCGCGCCCCCCCGGCTCCGCGCCCACGCCCTGCCCTGCCCGGGATGGGGGCGGGACCAAACTTCCACATACTCGGGGGAAAAAAAAGAGTAAGGAAAAAAAAAAAGGAACAATGAAAACATGAAAAAAAAAATTATAAAATAAAACAAAATTAAAATTTTTTAAAAAACTCAAAAGTTATTAAAAAAGAAAAAAATATAAATAAAATCTAAAATAAATTTTAAATATAATTTAAAAATTTAAAATACTAAATAAATACCATGAATGTAAAAACTGAAATAATATCCATAAATTTAAAAAAAATAAAAGTCATTAAGATTTTAAATAGCAATAAAGAAAAAATTTTAAATTTTAATAATAAATAATAGACTAAAAATATAAAAATTAAAGAAATAAACCAAAAGCATTTTAAAAAGACAAAACAAAAAATATATTAAAACATTAACCACAATACAATATTTAACATAAAATACAAAAATCAAAAATTAAAAAAAAAATAAACAATAAGTAAAATAAAATACGAAATTAAATAAACACAGCCCTCCCCTCATGCCACTGCCTAACACAGGCCCCAGGAGTTTTCTTGATTAGGCAGGGATAGGGAAAACAAACCCAGTGCCTCCAGGAAAAAAAGGTTTTCTAGAAAATTCTTGGAAACAAATTCTGTTTTAGCAGGAAGCTCACTTGGGATGAACACCCACATGTGCCAAGGCAGGAAAGAACCACCCCCTTGTGTCCAAGGAACAGCAACTAGGCCGGGATTTAAGTTTTAATGGAACTTATGTAATTAAAAACACACTCAGTTGAACTTGAGAACGAGATGAATCAAGGCAATTAAACACTTTACAAGTTTTCCTGGGAATTCCCAGAATTCTGTGGATATGGTGCTGACACATTCCTGATTTACCAACCTTAACTGGGGAAATTCCCTTGGAAATGTCCCCTAAGAATTAGCAAAATTCCAATTAGGATAGAAAATAGGAAAAAAAAATATAGCCTTACTAAAATCAGAGAGAGGAAAAACATCAAATAAAAGGAAGGAATAATATCCAACTCCCAGCTTGCCTGGAAAAAGCTCAGGAATTTCTAACATGGAAAACTTTTGGAACAGCCAGGAAGTCTGTGGAAGTCTATGGAATGATGATTTCAAATCTGCTTCCTCTGCTCTGATTTTCAAGGGAAGAGGGAGTTAAACATGCCAATTTACTCCTATTCCAGAAGGATCTCTAGTTTGTGGGAGTAACAATCCAAAGAAACTCCAATCTTACTTGTATTTGACAGATGAAACTCCCAGCAGAGTTGGGAAGTTTCAGTGGAACCAAAGAGCCACAATTCCTGGAATAACAAAATTCAACTCAGCAAAAGTCAGGAATTCTATTTACAAATCCATGGAGGAGGAGGAGGAGGATGACACCAGGAACACAAACCAGCTGAAAGCAACGATTTACAGTAAAGGGCAGGAAATCAAACTGACAGTCTCTGGTTATGCTCAGGCATTTCTCCAGGAGTCAGAGAGAAAAGTGTGAACCATGCACTGGGATAAGGCCTTCCAGTGCCTCCACTTCCCACTGGCTCTCTCCTTTTTTGCCAACTACCTGCAAGAGGAAAAACAGCAGGAATAAAGTTTCAAACAGGAGGTCCTTGGTTCAGGCAGACTGAAGTGCAGCTCCCAGGGAGCGAGTCCAGGCTGGGCCCAGGGGAGCTCCGGGAATCTGGGATTGCCCGTGGGATTAAAGGGCTGGAAAAGCAGGACCCACCTGCCGGGTTTAGTGCTGGGACACAGCAAGGCCTCAGCTCAGGGGCAGCAGTTGGAGCTGGGACTGCAGGAGAACACCCCAAAGCCAGGTTAAACATCCAGCGTGACACGCAGCACGCTCCAGGAGAAACTCAGGTGGGAGAAGCCTCCAGATGCTCCGTGTTCTTTGCCCTCGGCATCTTTGCCAGGGCCTCCCTCAGAATACTGACCTCACCCTGCAGCTCCTACAAAATAGGAGAACTTATGGAAATCACCCAGCAATCCATGGATTTCCAGGTATTAAGAAACCAAAGCATCCGCCTCTCAGTGGTGTCCCCAAGGCCCAGCAGTGCCCAGCACCTCTGACTGGAATTTGAGGGGTCCCAGCACAGCCCCAGAGCAGCAGAAAAACCCACCTCCAGACTCACCAGAGAGATGACAGGAGCGCCCTCCCTGCGATGCCTGCTGAGCCAAGTGGAGCTGGCAGGGTGACCCGTGGACATTCTGCGTTCACCTTTCAACAGAGTCAATACTGAAACAGAACAAATCTCTCTCGGTGTGGAGATGCCTTCAGGTACACCTGGAGATGCTGCAGTGTCCTTCAGCAGCCAGAGCAGAACAGGGTTTCTACTGTGCTGTAAGTGAGAAATACAATTGAATCAGAAGAAAATAAAAGGAAGCACCTCTCCCCCTGCTTTTTATATTAAAAAAATCATGCAGTAGAATTTTTTTAAGCGCTCATTCTTGTTTTACACTGTGTAAATTACAAGCACTCAACTTCCAGCCTGAATTTGCAACAGCTCCTCAGGCTGACTGAGGAGCTGTCAGCAAGACCACCAGAATCACTGAATTGTGGAAGGGAAAGCTCATCCCATTCCAGCCCCCACCCAGGGCACGGACACCTTCCACCAGATCCAGGGGCAGCCACAGCTTCTCTGGGGAACCTGTGCCAGGGCCCCGCCGCTCTCCCAGGGAACAATTCCTTCCTGATATTTAATCTAAACCGGCCTCTGAGGCATAAACTGCAAAATCACAACTAATCCTTTATAGTAAATTAAAGAGCATATACAGTATAATAGAATATATTCCAAGTAATATTTTAAAATATATAAGACAGCATTTAGTAATACTGTGCTTATTACTTTTTTGCATATATTTAAACATTACAAATATGAAACCTTCAGCACAATCAGAAAATGAACTACAAGAACTAACCTAAACAACAGAATAACAGCATTAAGAGCACAAGTAAAGAAAACAACACAGACTCTAAAACAATACATTCTCTTAAAATTGTGCCAAAAAAGCCAAAGCACACGTGAGAAAGATAAAGGTGAAAAAATGAATAAAAAATGACCCCCACCTCGGCCTGGAGACCACCACCACTAAACACTGAGCATGCCCAGAAAAGCATAAAGTGATTACCATATCAAAGGAAAATAAGCAAGATCAAAAAATAAGTATGTATGAAGAAAGTCTGTAAGATATCATGAATATGTAAAACCTCAGAAAATAAGAAAGGGGGCAAATCCCCTGGGGGGTATGCGTGTCTTTGATAAAATTATCCCCCACGTCAATAAATACAAACCGCTCTAACAACTCGGATTAGTTGTGGAGTTCTTTCCGCGTCGTTTCAGCCTCCCTTCATCCTGATGAAGCCCTTCCCCTTGTCCATCTCACGGCGTGTCCTTGTGAGAAATCCCACTCCATTAGGGCATAAGCGGCTGGCACAGACCCCCCCAAATCAATGTTCTGGGGGCTCTCAGGGCCACACGAGCAATCCGGGCGTTTTACTGGCTGATCCTTGCCACCTTCCCCGGGAACCCCGGGCTCGGCTCCAGCGCCGACAGCGAGTGCTCCAACTCTGGGTACAGCGCCAGCGTGTCCCGCCCGCCCGCCGGGGGATCGGCAGCGGCCCCGACACCGCCTTGAATGGCCCGCCGAGGAAGCGGCAGTGAGGGCGGACACCGGTCCGGGGCCACCCTGGAACTGCCCTCAGCGCGTTCGGTTCGGCTGAGGGGGGGCGACGTTCGGGGAAAGTCGGACGTCTTCGGCTGTTCGGGGAGACCCGGCTGGGTTCGGCTGTTCGGAGAAACCCGGCGATTTCCGTCAGCCGTCGGCTATTTTCGGCTGTTCGGCTATTCTCGGTCATTTCCGTCAGGCGTCAGCTATTCTCGGCTGTTCGGCAACTCTCGGTCATTTTCGTCACACCTCGCCTTTTTTGGTGGCAGAGAGCATTACGTCACTTTCGCCCCTCCCCGCCGCCATCTTTAGAAGGTCAAGAGCAGCGAGCCGAGCCGCCATCTTGGTTGTGGCGCCCCTTAAGGCCCCCATAGGTGTCTAACACAGGCGCCTGACTAAAACGAGTAATTTCAACCCGCCTGCAGCGCGACTGAACCCACAGCCCGTGTCTCTACACCTGGAGACGCCACAGAAAATTGTCTCCGGGCGGCGCCGTGGTCGGGATTTTTGTGCAGGCAGTCTGATAGACACACATGGGGGGGGTCCTCATTTTTCCCGCCCTTTTCGCCGCCATCTTTAGAAGGTCAAGCACCCCGAGTCGCGCCGCCATCTTGGTTGTGGCACGCCCCCCAAATGTCCCTCTCGGCTGCTCGCACAAGCGCCTGACCACATCGCCTGCCCAAACACTGCCGTGGCGCCGCTCAGCCCCCATCCCGTGTCCACGCACCTGCGTATGCCGCGGAAAAACCGCTCCCGGGCCGCTCCCTGGTCCAGGTCGCGCGCAGGCAGCCGGCTGCCACGTGCCCTGGGTCCCCTCTTTTTTTTTCTCTCGCCTTTTTGGCCGTGATCTTTCGGTCCTCGGGCGGCAGCACTGCCCGTGAGCTCACAGCCCGGGGCTGCTACGGGCAAGGGGGAGAAGTGCAGTACCGCTTTATATCCACGAGATGGCAGCATTGCCTCACAGATCACAGCCCGGTGCCAGGAAGGGGGAGCTGCAGTACCGCTCTTTTTCCACACGGTGGCACCACTGTCGCAGGGAGAGGAGGCAGAAAAGAATGTGGCCAAAATTCCCCTTCCAAATATCCCCGAAAATAAAAGCCCCAAAAGACCCCCAACCACAACAAGTACGAGAATCCCACCATCTATAAGCCAAAAACAAAAAAGTCTTCATTTTAGGCCATATTTAAATATTTCTTCTATTTCTTATTATGATATTTCCATTATATCATGTATTTATCTACTATAATTTATCTATTTATATTACCTATTTATATTATTATAATTTACCTATTATATCATGCACATTATATTAGGTATACATTACATATTATAATATATGGAACAGGTAATATATAGTGTATCTATTGATATTATCTTTCATATTTTATAGTTCTCTTGTTACTTATATTTTCCTTTTTTTTTGTATTTGTATTTTTTTTTATTTACTTCTTGATATTTTAAACAATATTTTAAACCATATGAATTGATTAACCTAAGACACCAGAACCACAGTTAATTAGAATTGAATGACCCTGGTTTTCTAAGGGGTAAATATTTAATCTTTATTAAAATAGTAATTAATAATAATAAAAATGATTTTTAAATAATAATATAAAATAATAATTTTCCCATTCTGCCTGCTTTTTGAGGGGGGTGTTTGTGGGGGGCTTTGTTTTGGGGTTTTTTTGTTTGCTTAGCTTTAGATTTCTTGGCTAATAAACAAGGCAGTTCAGAGAGTTACAAATTAAAATGTCTACTTAGTTTTATTGCTGTCTCTGAAATACACCTTGACATCAAGTTACTGCTGGCAATACTGTGCATGGGGAAAATGAGACCTAAAAGAAAAAAAGGCACCACAGTGTTCACAGCTTTCTCCATTCAGGTTTTAATTCAGCAGAAAATACAGAGGTTTTTCACTAACTGCACTCTCAGTTATATCCAGACCTCCAATGGACATGGAGGTCATTTTTCAACTTCTTTCTTACCAACAGCCAAACTTCCACCTACACAGGGTAAGAAAGAATATGGAAAAAAAAAATTAAAAAAAAAAAAAAAACCCACAAAAAAACCCACCAAAAAAACAAAACAAAACAAAAAACAAAACAAAACAAACAAAAAAAAACACTAAAAAAAACCAAACAAAAAAACCCCACATTAAAATACATAGAGGGAGAAATACAATAAACAAGTTAATGGTTTCTGTGTAGAAATCCACCAGAAGGGTGGTCAGTGTTCAGAGAATGGGAGTCTCCTGGAAAACAGAGAATGCTTGGTCTTTATTCATGCTATCCTGTATCCTATTTCTATTAAAGCGTGGCACAAATGAATTTAGTGTTCTTTGATGTCAGTCTTTTCCTGGTTTTTCTCTCCTTTAGGGTCCAACTTCCACGTACTCCAGGTAAGAAATAGTATTTAAAAAAGGAACAAAGAAAACATGAAAAAAAAAAAAAAAAAAAAACTGAATAAAAATTAATAAAAAGTTCTTAAAAATTAAAAATACAATAAAAACATGGAAATAAAATAAAAATCAAAAAAAATCTAAAAGTAATATTAAAAAAAAGTTAAAAATAAAAAATAAATATAAAATCTTTTAAAGAACACAAAACAACAGCTGGACTGGGATGAGGCCTTCCAGGGGCTTTGCTTCCTACTGGCTCCATCCTTTTTTGCCAACTACCTGCAAGAGGAAAAGCAACAGGGATAAAGTTTCAAACAGGATCTCCTTGGTTGAGGCACTTCAAAAAAAGATTTTTTAACAAAAAAGTTGGACAAAAAAGAGAGTCTCAAAATCAAGATGTAAGTCTCACAGCTATTAAAAAAAAAAAAAAAAAAAAAAGAAAAGAAAAAGAAAAACATGTCTCTGGTATGTATAACTTGCCAGTCTCTCATGTTTTCAGTCCTTATCATTGATTTTTACCAAGGAGAACTTGACAATTCCAGACACTTTGTGTCAATCTAGGAATACCCTCTACAGCCCAACTACACCCCACATGACAAATTTCAAGTCCCCAGGACTTGTCCCATTCCCCCTACACCCAGACTGAGCAACAAGGCAGAGCAGCTCCAGGCCAAACACACCAACACCCGTGACACAGGACAGGACAAAAGGGGGAACACAACAGGGACAGAAATATCTGGGCAAGAAAAATGACCCTGAGGACCGAGAGAACTCGCAATGAGATGACCGAGGTAAGACCCATGGGGAGCTGACCAGGCTCAGAGAACCCTGCAGGAAGAAGATGCCAACGGGATCACTGATTCCAAGAAAAGCAGAGATGGATGCCCGAGAATCCTACGGTCAGAATCCTGTACCTGTCTCTGCATTCTGACAAGACCTAATCCACCAGAATGGATGGTGGCAGTGCACAGCTGTGGATACAGCTCAGAACAAGACCTGGAAAGGCATCAGCCTGGACACTTGTGAAGAGAGATGGATTCTGAGGAGCCTCTGAGCTCCCCAGTCAAGGGTTTGATGCCTGGCCTGGTATCAGCACCAGGAAAAACGAGATTTTAAGAACAATGCCTGGGGTCTCCAAAAGACCCCTTGAAGGGTTAAGGCAAAAGACACACAAAACAAAACACACAAAGACACAGAAAGCACAACAGACAAGTGACAGGACATGCCCTGGGACTGCTCTGCCCTGCACACCTCAGCACTGTGAGACCTTCCCTCTATGTGCCCTAAAGGGGTCACATCTTGCACATCCCCATCTCCAAACCTGATTTAAAACATCCTCCTGGTGACCCCTGACCCCACACCCCACTGTCATCCCCTCTGTGGCTCCCAGCCCTCCACTTATCTCTGGGACATCTGGGGATGCCAATCCATGTCAAAAGCCAAAGAAGGTGCCTCTCCCTCGGGGAAATTCCTGCTGTCACTGGGCTGGACCTCAGCCACGGGGCCTGGACCTCAGCATTTTATCAACACCAGAACAGCGGATAAGAGACCAAAGGAGCTGAGCTACAGCCCACAGCAAGGACTTGCTGAATTTACCATCTCCTTTCAGAAAAACAAAGTGGTTTATTATTTTTTGTTATTTATTCTTTATGCTTATGACCACTTTGTTTGTTAAATAAATAGTTTCTTCCATTTCTTCCTAAAGAAATTCTTTCACAAACCAATTTAAAAGAGAGACCATTTTGGTTTACTCTCTAAAAAAAACCCTATTCAAAAGTTTCCTCTCAGGTTTACCCTAAACCACAACAACAAACAAATCAATCCACAAGAATAAAAACAGCACAAATATACTTCAATTAACAGTACCAAAACCAATTATTCCTAACTCAATGAACCCATAATACCTCAGAACCATCAAAACAAACAGACCACCTATAAATACACACAAAACCAAAAGATCCCTTTGGCTACAAACAATATCCCCTAAATTATCCAAAACTATAAAACATACACTGTAGTCAAGCATGCTAAATAAACAAATCCCATAAAACAATAATCTAATTATAAATATTAAGAAACCCTAAAAGATGAACTACATCACACTGACTCAAACCCACTAAAACAAACACAACACCATTGCCATGATTAAAGCCACCGCTAAATAAATAAAAACCTCCCCTATACCTCACACCACAGCCAATTACACCACTGTAAACCTTAGACAATAAACCCTGGAAAAACACAATATCCCCCAAAAATAATTCAACAACAAAACTCAGTTCAAAAACACTCTGACCAATATGAACTATGAAACCAAACATGAATTAAATACACCACATATCCCTCGTCACACCACCTACAAACAGAATAAAACTACACAATAAATCACTAAAAACCACCAAACCCAAAAAACCAGCTCTACCCAACCTGGATCCCTCCATACAACACACAAAACCCCAACAACACATTTCAGAAGTCTCTCAAAAAAGCTACTTAAATTAGTTCTACCTCAAATACAAACAAACTCACACATGAGGTTACCTTCACTCAAAACCCAAATTACTCACAATAAATAATACCAAAAAAGACAGACAAAACACGACACACCACCTAAGAACCTCATATTGAAAAGAAGCCACATAGAAGGGCCACTATTAATTAAAATTTCAGCTGAAAAGAAAATCTCGCCACTTTAAACACGGATAACAACAGAAAAAAGGAGTTTCTTCCATCAATTTGAACTCCTTTTGTCTCCATAACTCCTTTTTCTTCTGGGAGCACCGGGGAGGGATTGGTGAGACGAAGCTGAAAAGGAAAAAAGTCCCCCCAATAAACCCGCACTGGGTTATTTACCTGTTTGGCACAAAGGTTTGTCCCTCGGCGCTTCCCGAGGAAATGCTCCAAATCCAAATGCTCTTGTAGTCTCTCCATGAATCACACCCAGAACCTCAGGATAAACTCCTCACTCCTCACAGCTCGATACTCAACTGAGCTGAGGCTCCCCTTTTAAACAGCCCCCGGCTGGAACCGCCCCATCGTTATCCATCACAGCCCCACCTGTGCCTGCTCTGTCCCCCCTCACTGTTCCCAGCTCACACCTGGGGCTGCTCTCTCCCCTCCCCATCCTGTGGCATCTCTCACCTGCAGCTGCTGCCACTCCGAGGCTGAGGGCAGAGGGGACTTGCTGTTCATTCCCGGGACGGTTCATTGTCTGCACCTGACACGATGGGGCACCGGGCTTCCCTTGCTGTGGATAAGGACCCCTCTTCTCCTGCAGGTGCCCGAGGCTGGAACGGGGATTCCACCCCCGAAAGTCCGTATGCATGAGGTTCATAATTCCCAAGGAAATTCCCCAGAAATCGTTACCCTTCATTTACAAATATTCCTTTGGAATCACTCTTAACTTGTCCTTCTGTGGAAGCATTTTAAACATTCATTGGAGAGTTCAGGAGCCGAGTTGGCTTGTTTATGACTTGGCTGACAAGCCCAGACAAAACCCAAACACCGAGAACCCCGGCACTGACCGGCCTGCCCCGTGAACTGCCCGGCTCCGCCCCCGCCCCGAGCCCGCCCAGCGCCCGCCCTGCCCGGGATGGGGGCGGGACCATCGCCCTCGGCCCCGCCCTTCTCCCTGGGCCGGCCCCGCCCCTCACAGCTCAGCCGAGCCGGGTCCGAGGGGAGAGGAGAGATCCTGGTATCATTTCAAAACGCATTGGGAAAAATAAAGATACCGATTACATGAAGCAGTCCAGTATGTGTTACAATGCTCTGCAATGCTCTGGGTGAAATCATCTGTTCCGCAGAAACTGTTTAAGCATATTAAGGTTTCACAGAGATGATTACAAAAAAAAGATATCTCACCCTTTGCAGCACCTCTTGCAAGACAGCTCGACTGTCAAGAGTTAATGGGTCCTCACGAATAAGAACTTGCTTTTCCAGGGTTCCTAGAATAGAACCCAGATGCCACAGTTTAGATCCTGAAACGAAAAATCCAAATACAGCACTCCTTCAGAACCCTGAGGGAAAGCCACGGATTCTGGGGCTACAGGAAACAGTGAAAAATTGCACCAAGAACGGTGCAGTGCTGGCTGGGAGAAGCAGCATTACTTTGTCCGATAAAATGCCATTATGCAGCCAGTTTAGTGCTTTAGAGAATTTTACTGCCATGGGGAAAAAAACAGGGAAAAAAAAAATTGAACCAAAAATAGTGCATTGAAACAAGCAAAATAGTGAAAAGATGCAATAAATATGAAAAACATAGTTACTTCTAATAAAAGCAAAAAATAACAAAAAATGCAAAAAACGCGGTTTTATTTCTGATCCTTTAAACGCTGCTTTAAATCCAGAAACTACAGAAGCGCTTCTCGCTGGCCCCTGCTAGCTACAGCCGGTCCTCCTGCGCCGCACCAGGCCTCCGGCCGCCCTGGGTACGGCTGGCGCCACTGCCCCAGGACACCGCCGGCCCCCAGACACTGGCGCAGGCGGACGCGGGAGTCGCGTCCGTGCTCACCCTCGCTCCCCGGGCCGGCAGCTGCGGACATCCCGTCCCGGCGCAGCGGCGCTCCGACCGACCGACCGACGGACCGCGCAGCTCCAAACGCCGCTCCCCGTCCCCTCAGGGCGCTACTTATGCCCCAGGGCCGGCCAGCTCAGCCAATCACAAGCGGAGGCAGCGCCGGCCCCGCCAATCCCTGTTGAGGAAGCGCCGGCCAGGTCAGCTCAGCCAATCACAAGCGGAGGCAGCGCCGGCCCCGCCAATCCCTGTTGAGGAAGCGCCGGCCAGGTGAGCCCAACCAATCACAAGCGGAGGCAGCGCCGGCCCCGCCAATCCCAGCTCGGCTCCGCGAGCCCCGCCCCGCTGTCCCCTCACGGCCCCGCTCCCGCCAGGGCAGTCGCGATCGGGACCGGGAGCGCTGCGGGCGGCACGAGCCGCTCCTGCTCCGCCCGCAGCCGGCGCTGCGCCGGCGTCCTGCCGGGGCTCCGGGCACGAGAGGACGGCGGCGGCGATTTCCTGGTGCCGGCAGGGCCGGGCCGGGCCGCGGGGAACCCCCGTGCCGGCCCCGGGACCCCCCAAATCCTGCCGCTCCCCGTGGTGCCGGGGAATCTGTTTCCAGCATAGGCAGAAAAATCTTTACGAGAAACCTCAAAACTCGGGGACACGGGGTCTGACGGGAGAGCGGAGATTCTGGTATAATTTCAAAACGCATTGCGAAAAATAAATCTATGGAACAGCTCATTTCCTCTCTATGGAAACCTCAGAAGTAAAAGCTGCTCGGCTAATTCCATAAAGCATTCCAAAATCAGGGTCCTGGGGAGCGACGTTCGGGGCAACTCGGCTGGCTTCGGCTCTTCGGGGAAACTCGGCGCTTTCCCTCAGCCGTCGGCTCTTCTCGGCTGTTCGGCAACACTCGGTCGTTCTCGTCACCCCCCCGGCTCTTTTCGGTTGCGAGAAGCATTACGTCACTTTCGCCCCTCCCTGCCGCCATCTTAGTTGTGGCTGAAGCCAATTCTGGTCGAGACGCCATCTTGGTTGTGGCACCCCCTTAAGGCCCCCGTCGGTGTTTAACATAGACGCCTGACTAAATCCACTAACCTTAACCCGGCTGCTGCGCGGCTGAATCCACAGCCCGTGTCCCTACATCTGGAGAAAGCACAGAAAATTTCCCCCGGGCGGCGCCGCGGTCGGGGCTTTGTGCAGGCAGTCAACTAGACACATTTAGGGTCCTCTCATTTTCCCGCCCTTTTCGCCGCCATCTTTAGAAGGTCAAGCGCCCCGAGCCGCGCCGCCATCTTGGTTGTGGCACCCCCCCAAATGTCCCCCTCGGCTGCTCGCACAGGCCCCTGACCACATCGCCTGCCCGAACACTGCCGTGGCGCCGCTCAGCCCCCATCCCGTGTCCGCGCACCTGCGTACGCCGCGGAAAAATCGCTCCCGGGCGTCTCCGTGGTCCAGGTCGCGCGCAGGGAGCCGGCTGCCACGCGCCCGGGGTCCTCGCATTTTTTCCCACCTTTTTGGCCGTGAACGTTCGGCGCTCGGGCGGCAGCACTGCCCGTGAGCTCACAGCTCGGGGCTGCTGCGGGCCCGCGGGGACGGGCACGGCGGAGCGTTGCAGTATCGCTTTTTATCCACAGGATGGCAGCATTGCCTTACAGATCACAGCCCGGGGCTGCTACACGCCTCGGGTGGGGAGAGCTGCAGTACCGCTCTGTGTCCACACGGTGGCAGCGCCGCCGCACGGAGTGGAGACAGAAAAGAACGTGGCCAAAATTCCCCTTCCAAACATCCCCGAAAATAAAGGCCCCAAAAGACCCCCAACCACAACAAGTACGAGAACCCCGCCATCAACCAAGCCAAAACCAAAAAAGCCTTCATTTTAGGCTACACTTCAATATTTCTTCTATTTCTTATTTTGATATTTCTATTAATCATTACAATTTATCTATGATATGTACATTATAGTAGGTATATTTTACATATTATAATATAGGGAACATGTAAAAATATAGAGTGGATTTATTGATATTACTTTTCATATTTTATAGTTCTCCTTTTCTTGCTTATATATATATATTTATTTTTTTGTGTGTGTTTTCTTCTTGATATTTTAAACATATGTATTCATTAACCTAACAGATCAGAACCACAGTTAATTAGAATTGAATGACCCTGGTTTTCTAAGGGGTAAATATTTAATCATTATTAAAATATTATGGGCACATTTTCTCTTTCTGCGTGCTTTGGGGGAGAGGGGGGTTGTTTGTGGGGGGGGGGGTTGTTTTTTTGGTTTTTTTTTTTTTTTTTCTGAATTTTGGATTTCTTGGCTAATAAACAAGGGGGTTCGGAGAGTTACAAAATAAAATGTCCGCACAGTTTTATCGCTGCCTCTGAAATACACCTCGGCATTGACTCACTGCTGGCAATACTGTGCACGGGGAGAAGGAGACCTGTTTAGGGTTTGAAAGGAAAAGAAAGGCACCACGGTGTTCACAGCCTTCTCCGTTCAGGTTTTTTAATTCAGCAGAAAATACAGAGGAGTTTTGCTAACTGCGCTCTTGATTATATCCAGACGTCCAGCGGAGAGGGAGGTCATTTCTCAACTCCTTCCTTGCCCACAGCCAACTTTCCACGTGCTCAGGGGAAAAAAAGAGTAGGATAAAAAAAAAAAACGGAATAAAGAAAACATGAAAAAAAAATTAATATAAAACAAATAAAATAAAAGTTGAAAAAAAAACCCTCAAAAGAGTAAAAAAGAAATAAAATTTAAAATAAATTAAAAAAATAATAAATTGTTTAAAATAAAAAATATCACGAAAGTAAAATCTAAAATATCCATAAATTGAAAAATGAAAAAATTAAGAGTAATTAGGATTTTAAATAGTAATAAAGAAAAATAAAAACTAAAAAGTAAATAACAGAACAAAAATATAAAAATAAAAGAAATAAACCCAAATCATTTTAAAAATACAAAACAAAAAAAAACCCCATGAAAACATTAACCACAATACAATATTTAACATAAAAAATACAAAAATCAAAAAGTAAAAAGGAAAATAATAATTAAAATAAAATATGAAACTAAATAAACACAGCTTTCCCCTTTATGCCACTGACTACCACAGCTCTGGGAGCATCCTGGATTATGCAGGGATAGGGAAAACAAACCCAGTGCCTCCCAGAAAATAAGGTTTTCTAGACAAATCCCAGTTTTGCTTGGAAACGAATTCTGTTTTATCGGCAAGTTCACTTTGGATGAACATCCACATGTGCCAAGGCAGGAAAGAACCACCCCCTTGTGTCCAAGGGACAGCAACTAGGCCGGGATTTAAGTTTTAATGGAACTTATATAATAAAAAACGCACCAAATTGAACTTCACAAAGAGACGAATCACGGCAATTAAACACTTAACGAGTTTTCCTGGGAATTCCCAGAATTCTGCGGATATGGCGCTGAACAATTCCGGATTTACCAACATTAATTGGGTAAATTTCCTTGGAAATGTCCCCTAAGAAGTAGCAAAATTCCAACTTGGATGGAAAATAGGAAAAAATAAATGCTGACTTACTAAAATCAGAGAGAGGCTAAACATCAAATAAAAGGAAGGAATAATATCTAACTCCCAGCTTGCCTGCAAAACAAGCCCGTAAATTTCTAACGCTGAAAACTTTTGGAACGGTCAGGAAGTCGGTGGAAGCCCATGGAATGAGGATTTCAAATCTGCTTCCTCTGCTGTGATTTTCAAGGGAAGAGGGAGTTAAACATGCCTGTTTACTCCTATTCGAAAAAGGATCTCTCATTTATGGGAGTAACAATCCAAAGGAACTCCAATCTTACTTGGATTTGACAGCTGAAACTCTCAGCAGAGTTGCGAAGTTTCAGCGGAACAAAAGAGCCACAATTCCTGGAAAAACAAAATGCAACTCAGCAAAAGACAGCAATTCCATTGACAAATGCATGGAGGAGGAGGAGGAGGAGGATGACACCAGGAACACAAACCAGCTGAAAGCAACGATTTATTGGAAAGGGCTGGAAATCAAATGGACAGTCTCTGGTCATGCTCAGGCATTTCTCCAGGAGTCAGAGAGAAAAGTGGGAACCCTGCACTGGGATAAGGCCTTCCTGTGGCTTCACTTCCTACTGGCTCTCTCCTTTTTTGCCAACTACCTGCAAGAGGAAAAACAGCAGGAATAAAGTTTCAAACAGGAGGTCCTTGGTTCAGGCAGACTGAAGTGCAGCTCCCAGGGAGCGAGTCCAGGCTGGGCCCAGGGGAGCTCCGGGAATCTGGGATTGCCCGTGGAATTAAAGGGCTGGAAAAGCAGGACCCACCTGCTGGGTTTAGTGCTGGGACACAGCAAGGCCTCGGCTCAGGGGCAGCAGTTAGAGCCGGGACCGCAAGAGGAAAAACAGCAGGAATAAAGTTTCAAACAGGAGGTCCTTGGTTCAGGCAGACTGAAGTGCAGCTCCCAGGAAGCGAGTCCAGGCTGGGCCCAGGGGAGCTCCGGGAATCTGGGATTGCCCGTGGAATTAAAGGGCTGGAAAAGCAGGACCCACCTGCTGGGTTTAGTGCTGGGACACAGCAAGGCCTCGGCTCAGGGGCAGCAGTTAGAGCCGGGACCGCAGGAGAACGCCCCAAAGCCGGGTTAAACATCCTGCGTGACATGCAGCACGCTCCAGGAGAAACTCGGGTGGGAGAAGCCCCCGGATGCTCCACGTTCCTTGCCTTTAGCTGCTTTGCCTCCCTCAGAATGCTGACCTCGCCGTGCAGCTCCTACAAAATAGGAGAACCTATGGGAATCATCCACTGGTGGATCTCTAGTTATTAAGAAACAAAATGTGTCCAAGCTCTACTGCAAAGCAGCAGCTCCGAGGAGACACAGGGATTTATTCCAGAGGGGACACAAGTACTTCACAGCTTTTAATACATAAATGAATAGGAGCAGAAATTTTGCGTTTATTTTAGGTCTGATGATGTCCACAGTTGCACAAGCATGGAGGGGCCGTAATCACATTCCTATGTTATTTAGGATATTTTGAATGGCAATATATAACAAACCAATATGTCTCATAATCTGCTATTCAAAGGAAACTAATCATAAGCCGATAACGTGCAGTTTGGGGTCTATCTGTAATTTACCACACTTTTGGTTAAATTACAGCTCCTGACTGTAAAACCCCTGAGAAATCACAATTTTAATCAATTACACCTCAAAATAAAAGAATTGTGATACATAATGGCATTAAAAATTATATTCTTGCATATATAACGCAGACCTTTATCAAATACCAAAAGGTATAGAAAATCTATTTGGTAATTGCTTTGATGTCTCCTGTGAATACAGCAAATTACAAGACCCTCCTGTCGCTACAATAAGATTTGAATGTATCCACTTTCTGGAGTGTATATTGGACAAGAACAAATATTTGCAAAGGTCCGGTTTCACTTCGAACTTCTTCCAAGCAGTTGTCTCCTGTCTGATGCAGATATTTTTGTATTTTGTTGATGGATTATGATATGGATTAAGACAACAGCACACTTCTTGGTCTTTTCAGCTACGTACTGAAAAATTACCTACACAAAAAATGAAAAGCCTTACCCGAATGAATTTACCTCTCGGACAGAAGTTACAGCGATCATCTGCCTGCCTTTGACGACAGTAGCTTCTCTCTGAGAACTTCTGCCCAGTGTTGAAATGTTTCTGGTAGATCTTCAAGCATTCCCCATCTGAGGCTTTTCTCCTCCACAGAAATCCTGCAGAAAGGAAAGCTAAACCAGAAAAGTTGTTTGTAAGAGATTCAAACAAGTCACACCTAGATATATAACAGCAGGAGAAGGAAGCAAAAGTTTTGGGTGGGTGGTCTGACAAATATTGAAAAGAAACAAATTGTTTTTCTAACACAGTAGAGTAGGCCCATGAAAGCAGAACTGGCTGAAGGACCCAGGGGTTTCTTACCAAGGCACAGCAAGGTGGTACTACCTGCCTAGAGAAAATTCATAATAATCCCCTAAAAATTACAGAAAAACAACATTTTCTTTAAAATAAAAATACAACCACACCATTAAATTATCACATTGGCAATATTCACAGGTTTTCAAGTATTACACTCGAGTTGACTTAATACATTTTTCGGAGCATGCACAAATATTCAGAATTCCCAAGTACCTTTCCCTGCCTTGGCAGATTCTCCTCAGAAGCAGCCAGGACTTGGAGATACTGTAATTGCTAAGACACTTAAAAAAAAAAAAATTTGAATTCCAGCCTTTGAGATCACTTTATCTGGCAGGAGGGCAGTAGGATTCCTATTTGCTCAAACAGGATTCAGCCCTTCCTGCTGAGATGCCCCCAGAAAGCTGGCTCAGAATCACCAGTGAAGGTCAGAGCTGTTGGTGAAGCTGTTTTCCACTGTGTTATCTGATTGCTTCAACATCATTTCCCCGTATTCACCAATTTCCCTCTTGTGCATGAAATCAATGCATCAATTTACTTCCTGACTCCCAAAGCTCATTCTGCTTTTCATTTAAAGAAAAAGAGAGTGAAAATCAATCCAAAATGGTTCCGCAGCTGCTGAATTATTCTCTGCCTCGTGTCTTTACCGATGCTGAGGGGCACCATCATGCAGCTGCTTCTAGGAACTGGACTTCACCTCACCGAGTGGGTGGCGAGGGAGGCTCCGTCCGTCCCTGGATACGAACGCTGCGGGAAAAGGAAAGACCTCAGCGGCCCGGCCCCGGCCGAGCCCGGCAGCCCCCCCGGCCCTTCCTGCCCCGCTCCCCCTCAGAGGAGAGGGGCTGCGCGCCCCGGCCCACGGTCCCCTCCCTACCTGCAGCCGGGCTCGGCGGGCTCGGGCCGGGCTCGCCTCGGTTCGGCTCCACCCGGCGCGGTTCGGCCGCGCTCGGCCAAGCGGCACTCGGCTCCGCTCGCTCCGCAGCCCCGGCCGCAGGCGAGGGCTCGGTGTGTGCGGCGGGAGCGGCGGGCGCGGAGCGGAGCGGGGCCGGCGGGCGCCGGAGCCGTCCGGAGGCCTCTCGGGCGGGCGCGACCCCGGGAGGGCGGCGGCATCTCGCCTCCGGCGGGCCGCACGACGGGCCGGTGTCCGCGGCGCCGCCCGGCCGGGCTCCAGCGGGCCCGGGCTCTCCGCCTCAGCCGGGGGCACCGGGGACGGGCGGCGGCCGGCCGTGAGGAGCGAGGCGCTTTTGTCCCTCCCACACATCTCCAGCCTTCAGCTTGGGAGCTCTGGGCCCCTCCCTCATACACCGATTCTCCAATTGGTGGAGAGCCGCCGCAGTGACTGCTGCGCTGGCCTGAAGCTTGAGATCCCGCAGTCGCTGCTGCTGCTGCTGCTTCAGCCTTGCCGCGTGCACCGTGCAGCCCCATCTCCTCCTCCTCCTCCTCTTTCTCCCGATCCTCCTCCCTGGCAGACCCAGAGGGTAAGTGGGAGCCCTGGCTCACCTCAACCGTTCTCATCCCCCGCCCTGTCACAGGACCCCACAAGTTCACTCAGGGGAGGCACGGCCAGGCCACTGGGCCGTATGGGGGAGCAGATAATTCCCAGCATCAGAGGGTGACCTCCCACCATGCACCAGCCAAGCATGCTTTGTCCCTGCCCACCCTCTCTCTTCCTGCCTCCAGCTCAGGACTTCTGTCCCACCAGCTCCAACACAGAGCCTTGGGCACACGGGTAGAAGAAACAAGAGTGGTGCCAAAAGAGGCCTTGAGGCTTGAGTTTGCCTGCAAGATGTCCTCCCCCTGCAGGGAGCTTATGGGTGCCAGGCAAATCTGAGATCCACAGGGTGCTGAGGGCCCCTTAGAGCAGCCCCTAATTTATTAGGGAGCTGCATCTGCTAAACGGTGTTTCAGGCACTGCTGTCACACAGAGATTTTTACCACAAGCCCATGAGACTTTATGCTTCCAGGGCAGGCAGCATCAGCCACAGAAAGGCAGGATTGATCTCTGGGCTGGGCTGGTGTTCTGGCCCTATCAGGGAGCCCCAAGCCTGGACAAAAATGCTCTTTCCTATCAAGCATCCTCTATCCTGCGTACCATGTCCAGGTCTTTGGCAGACACAGGTCCTGGCACAGGTGCTTCTCCTGGGGGGAACCATCACCCCAAATAAGCAGCAAGGGTGCTGTTCTCGCAGTCAGACAGCAGCTCTAGCTGGGAGGGAGGGGATAAAATGGCTAAAATCTGCAGCAGACAACCATTGTTGAAAGTAAAACAGAGAATCAAAAAGAGCGTGAAGTCAAACAAGAAAGCAACTCTGAGGAGGGTGAAGAGCATAGAATCATAGAAGCACAGAATGATTTTGGGGTGAAAAGGACCTTTAAAGGCCATTCAGTCCAAGCCCTCTGCCATGGGCAGGGACACCTTCCCTGCTGAGAGCTCCAAAAAACCTGGCCTTGAACGTTTCCAGGGATGGGGCTCCACCATACGTTTGGGTAACATATGGCAGTGTTTATCTATCCCTCACACAGAAAATTAATTTCTTACTATCTGATCTGAATCCCATGTTCCCCTGCCAGCACCTCCATTTGCCATTTCCCCTTTAGCACCTCCAGTCATCTCCTTCCTGCACCCTTTCCTGTCTCCATCCTCCCTCCTAGCAGAGTTGCAGGTTATCCAGTAGCTCCTGAGTGGCCTCTTTGCCAACATCGGGTCTGCTGAGGTGTCATGCGTGGCACTCGTAGGGGACATATGCATCTTAGCAGTGCATCCTGCCCACTGGAGCATCTGCTTCCACTGGCCCCGGGCCAGCCAGGCTGCAGCTGAAGGTGATGGGGAAAAGATCACGTCCCAGTACAAAATCGGTTTGTGCATTATCATCCAATTTGTGCACGCCACAGTTCAGCAGACAGAAGAGCAGTGTGAGTAGAGGAAGGAGCCCTGCCAGAGCCCTCCTCCTCAGCAGGATGGCATCTGATGTCTCATCGGGTGCAAGAGCTCCTGAAACCCTGCAGCTGCTGGGGCATATGACTAGCAGGGTTGGGCAGGGCAGCAGACCAAAAATGCCCCTCAGAGCTCCTGCCATGTGGCACAAGGAACCCCTCTGCGTGTCAGAAAGCTGCCACCAAATTTCCTGGAACTGCAGGATTGACACAGCCAGAATCACGAAAGAGAAAACTGGGGGCAAATCTTTTGGAGGACAGAATTCTTTTTAAAGAAGCACCGCACACCAGTATCTACTCTATTCTTAAGAGGCTTCTGTAGGCTTGCAGGGTGTCTGGGGTCTCCTGAAGCATGGCGTGACCCCCTGCTGGCCATTGCACCCTGCTTTCCACTCCATCCCTGTATGTGCCATCAGCCAGACCCCAGTTCATGCCATCCATGTCCCACACACTCAGGGGACCTCTCCACTGGCTTTTCCCTTGACAGAGCCATTGCTGGTGCAGTTCTGTGCAGGTTCTGTGCTGCAGCCCAATACGACAAGGCAGGGCTTCCTGAATGTCAGTTGGGGTGGCAGAGACCTCGCTGATTTTGAGGTAGATAGACAGCACTGGGGGTCATGGCAGCCATCACAGGTGGCAGAGCTGATCAGCAAGAGCCTCAAGAAGCAGAGGTCAGAGTGCTCATGGAGCACTTTGTCTCCATGTGGATATGCAGAGCAACTTCCTCAGGCTGAAGAGGTATGGGATGGCAATTTTGGAGAGACAAGGTGAGCCCACCGTGACCCTGCAAGAGCTACCCCCACGCTGGGGCCCAGCCCTGCCCCACAGAACTTGCCCCACGCTATTGCTCTCATTCCCCAGAGCTGCCTGTGGCCACGGTCGTTGCGCACAGCCCCAGGCTAGAGCGGCTGCTGCCTGTTTGCCACGCCAGCGGCTTCCACCCCAATCCCATCAGCGTGGCCTGGCTGCGGGACGGCCAGGAGGTGCCTCCGGGCCCGGCGTTTAACAGCAGCCCCATCCTGCCCAAGGCTGACCTCACCCACCAGCTCTGCAGTGTCCTGGCCGTGGCCCCCCGTGCTGGGCACAGCTGTGTCAGCCGTGTGAGCCACCAGAGCCTGGGCGCCCGCAGCCTTCTCATCCCGTGGGGTAGGTTCCATTCAGACATGGGGTGCAGGCTGCAGATGACAGCCACTGGCCCTGTGAGGGGCAGCACCTGATGGGCGCTGTCACCCTCACACAGTCGCCCTCTTCCCTCCCTGTCCCAGCAAAGCACAGCACATCCCCTACCATCAGCATCACCATTGCGGTGCTGCTTCTTGTGGCCACAGCCTCTGCTTGGGTATTTTGGTGGCGGAAGCACAGGTGAGCTCTCCCTCCCATCACCTGCGGTAAGATTTATGGGCATGTAGGTCAGTGCAGGGGTTGCAGCAGCAGCAGCAGCTCTGTAGGGGTTAAGCCCCTGAGTGCCATCAGAGCTCACACATAGCCTTTGCAGGAAAGGTAATGAGGGTGCATGAGAGAGCCAAGAATTTATCATGTGAGGCCTGTTTGCCCACAGAGCAACAACTCTTCTACTCTCTCGTGGAGTCCCTGGAACCCCCATCCCCTCTCTAGATCACTGACCCCTGCCCTGCTCTTTGGACCACTCCCGTGCCCTTAGACCATTGGTTCCTGATCCCTATTTAGGCCCGTGCACAGCACATGGCCAGGTCTTTCTGTCCCTGAACCCTCTGGTGTGCTGGAACAAACCTTGCTGGAATTTATCATAACAACAGTCCCTTCTTGCCTCTCTTTGCTGAGCCTAGCCACGGCATGTGTGATGTGAGTCTGACTGCTTAGCCCGAATCCTCCGCGAGTGGCTTTTCCACAGGAGATGTTTATGGGGCTCTAGGTAGCAGCTCCACCATGCAAAAAGCACACTGCTAGAGATCTTTGTCTCGGCTCCAGCTCTGCAACAATTCAGCTGATTTGAATATCATCACTAAGTCCACTCCAGAGTCAATATCCCAGCTGCACCGTCCTTTTCAGCTGCAGCCCTAGAGTCCCCATCCCTGCCCCACAGTCACTATGCCAGCCCTTTCATCATTTCACCATGCACCTCTCAGTTCCTTTCTCAGCTCTGCGGTTTCTTTCCATTACCACTCACAATTGCAGCCCCACAGTGATTTCAGCAGCAGCCCTACAGTGGCTATCACAGGCCCAGACAATATCTGTGCAAGCCTGGGATTTCTGGTGCAATCTTCCATTCCCCTTTTCAGGTCTAGTGATCCTGTTCCATTTTCAGTCACAATAGGCAGTGCAAACATCAATATCACAGGCCTACAGAGATTTCAGCACACAAATCCTACAGTCTTTACACCCGTCCTATAGTTCCTATGCCATTAACAATGTCTATCCCACCCTCTGGTGATTTCAAGTGGAGTTCTAGAAAGCCCTTCCCAGCCCCAGTGGTTATAGCTCTTAACCCACAAGCTTTATTTCACGGCCAGCTGGGTTCTTCTTCATCCAGCCCTACGTGTGTGTTTCTCCACCTCCACAGCCTGAATCTTGTCCTGCTTTAAATAGGCAGGATCTTCATCTTGGCACCAGCCCGGTAACAATTCAGCTCTGAGCCCTACAGTGTCTATGCTCACCCTGCAGTCAATATCCCAGCCCCACTGTGATTTCAGCCCCAGCCCTTTAGTGCCACACCCAGAGCCAGGCAATATCCCAGCAGCGCCAGCTTCTAAGGAGCCATCTTAGAGCAATCCCTTTTCATCTGTACACCCCTCTCCTCCCAATTTCAGCCTCAAGACCCAGCCCCAACATCAATATCACAGGCCTACAATGATTTCAGCACAGCAATGATACAGGCTCTATGTCAGCCCTGGAGTTTCTATGGCCTTGGCAGTCTCTATGCCACCGCTGCAGCGATTTCAGCTGGAGCCCTGCAGAGTCCCCTTCCCAGCCCCAGTGATTTCAGCTCTCGACCCGCAAGCTTTATTTCAAGTCCAGCACAGTTCTTCCAGCTCTGCGTGCATTTTTCTGCCTGTCTCTGCCAGGTGTAGCTGCTGCAGGTTGAGACAACAGGGTCCTTTTTTTGTCTCTAGTTGTGCGGTTTCAGCTTCAGCTCTAGAAATGGTATTCCACCTCCATTCCATTAATCTTTATTCCATTACCAACCCCTGGGCACATGTCCCATTTCACAGTCGCTTCCCAGGTCTACATTCACTATCCCCTTTGAACAGTGACTGCAATTGCAGCACTGCAGTGCCCAGTGATTTCAGCTTCAGTCCCACAAGCTTTATTTCACTGCCAGCTCTTCTACTCCACTTCTGTCTCCACATCTTCCCAGCAGTGGCACAAAATGCTGCTTCTGGTTCTCAGAGTATGATTTTTTTATTTTTGCTCTAGCTCTGTGTTGTTTCAGCTCAGCTTCTGTTCCCATATTCAAGCCTCAACCTGCTAATCCTTACTGCAGCAACAGCTCTCCAGTCCCTACCCCAGCCCTTACAGCGACTTCAGCTCCAGCCCGCAGTTCCCGTCCCGGCTCCATATTCCCCAGAGCAGCCCCTCAGGGGTTTTACCCCAAAGCCTACCATCTTTGTGTCTCCTCCAGCTCTGCTGTCTCAGCTCCAGCTCCTCAGCTTCCCACTGCCTGCAGCTAAAACTGCTACTGCTTCTCACTGCAGCCCGGGGCTGTTGAGAAGGCCACAAGTCAGTCATTGTCATCACTTCAATGTCTTTAGGAGTTGTATCACCCACCCTCCTGGGTTCTCAACCTTGGGGACACTTGAAGCCCGAAGGCCAACATGTATCTCCCCCCTTCCCCTGGGTCTCAGCCCAGCATTTGTCCAAAAGCCCCCTCAGCACCCCCAGGCAGCACCAGGGGCTGGAAAGAGCCACTGGGCCCCTGCTCCCTCATCCCAAAAGGTGTCCACGGGTTGATTCTCAGGCCCTGGAGCCCTCTGAGCCCCCACAGCCTCAGCCTCTGCTGGGTACCACGGGGCAAGGGCTGGTAACCTGCCAGGCATCTCCTGCAGGCCCTGAGCTGCAGCGCCATCCCCTTCTCCCGTGGGGAGAACCCTCCAGCCCCAGCATTTCCACCGTTCCACACTGTTTTGGGTGTGCCTCTAGTGCCAAGGGCTTTATTCCACATCCTGGGGCTTTCTGTCTCTACTGGGCTCACAACTGCTGTTTCAGCCCTAGCCCTACAACCTTTACTGAATTAACATCAGATATTTAGAAAAAAAAAAACAAAAACAAAAACAAAAACAAAAAAAAAAAAAAAAAAAAAAAAAAAAAAAAAAAAAAAAAAAAACAAAACCCACGAGCCAAAATTTAATGCATTGAAACAAGCAAAATAATGAAAAGATGCAATAAGTATGAAAAACATAGTTACTTCTAATAAAAGCAAAATAAAATAAGAAAAAGTGCAAAAACTGCTGCTTTATTTCTGATCCTGTAAACACTGCTTTAAATCCAGAAACTACAGAAGCGCTTCTCGCCGGCCCCTGGTAGCCACAGCCGGTCGTCCTGCGCCGCACCAGGCCCCGCACCAGGCCTCCGGCCGCCCTGGGTACGGCTGGCGCCACTGCCCCAGGACACCGCCGGCCCCCAGACACTGGCGCAGGCGGACGCGGGAGTCGCGTCCGTGCTCACCCTCGCTCCCCGGGCCGGCAGCTGCGGGCATCCCGTCCCGGCGCAGCGGCGCTCCTCCCGGCCGACCGACCGACCGCGCAGCTCGAAACGCCGCTCCCCGTCCCGCCGCCGGACTGACCCCCCCCCCGGCCCCTCAGGGCGCTATTTATGCCCCAGGGCCGGCCAGCTCAGCCAATCACAAGCGGATGCAGCGCCGGCCCCGCCAATCCCTGTTGAGGAAGCGCCGGCCAGGTGAGCCCAACCAATCACAAGCGGAGGCAGCGCCGGCCCCGCCAATCCCAGCTCGGCTCCGCGAGCCCCGCCCCGCTGTCCCCTCACGGCCCTGCTCCCGCCAGGGCCGGCGGATCGGGGCCGGGGGGTTCGGGGCCCGGGCTGAGGGCGCGGCGGCGTTGCGGTCGCGATCGGGACCGGGAGCGCTCCGGGCGGCAGGAGCCGCTCCTGCTCCGCCCGCAGCCGGCGCTGCGCCGGCGTCCTGCCGGGGCTCCGGGCACGAGAGGACGGCGGCGGCGATTTCCTGGTGCCGGCAGGGCCGGGCCGGGCCGCGGGGAACCCCCGTGCCGGCCCCGGGACCCCCCAAATCCCGCCGCTCCCCGCCATCAGCATCAGCATTGTGGTGCTGCTTCTTGTGGCCACAGCCTCTGCTTGGGTATTTTGGTGGCGGAAGCACAGGTGAGCTCTCCCTCCCATCAGCTGCGGTAAGATTTATGGGCACGTAGGTCGGTGCAGGGGTTGCAGCAGCAGCAGCAGCAGCAGCAGCTCTGTAGGGGTGAACTCTCTGAGTGCCATCACAGCTCACACATAGCCTTTGCAGGAAGGGGAATGAGGCTGCATGGGAGAGCCAAGAGTTCATCATTTGAGGCCTGGTTGCCCACAGAGCAGTAAGTCTTTGCTCTCTTGTGGAGTCCCTGGAACCCCTTGGGGCAATTGCCAGGCTCCTGCCTTGGAAGGACGCAGCATAGAGTCTTGCCTGCCTAGGCTGAAAGAATGGCGCTTCCTGGGTGCTTTGCCCCAGTTTCTTGTGTGCCCATTCCCCCGGTCCTGGTAGTTTCTCTTTTCCCTGCTTCCCTATTGGTGGTGGTATCCCAGTGTCCGCTCCTGTCCCCTCTCTAGATCACTGAGCCCTGCCCTGCTCTTAGTAGCACCCCCGTGCCCTTAGACCATTGGTTCCTGATCCCTATTTAGGCCCGTGCACAGCACATGGCCAGGTCTTTTTATCGCTGATCCCTTTAGGGTGCTGGAAAAAACCTTGCTGGAATTCATCGTACAAAAAGGCCCTTCTTGCCTCTCTTTGCTGAGCCTAGCCAAGGCGTGTGTGATGTGAGTCTGACTGCTTAGCCCGAATCCTCCGCCAGTGGCTTTTCCACAGGAGATGCTTATGGGGCTCTAGGTAGCAGCTCCACCATGCAAAAAGCACACTGCTAGAGATCTTTGTCTTGACTCCAGCTCTGCAAAAATTCAGCTCCCCCCCTACGATCACTGAGTCCAGCCCAGAGTCAATATCCCAGCCACACAGTCCTTTTCAGCTCCAGCCCTAGAGTCCCCATCCCTGCTCCATAGTGACTATTCCAGCCCTTCCATCATTTCAGCAGGCATCTCTCAGTCCCTTTCTCAGCTCTGCAGATTCCATTTTCACTCACAATCCCACCCTGCAGTCAATAGCCCAGCCCCAACAGTGATTTCAGCCCTGGCCATACAGCATTTCCACCCCAAGACGCAGGCAATATCCCAGCAGCGCCGGCACTTCAGCCCTCTTCCAGCCCCTCCCACTTTCAGCTGTCCACACGCCCTCTCCCGTGTTCAGCCTCGAGACCCAGCCCCAACACCAGTGTCACAGGACTATTTATTTCAGCACACCCATCCTACAGGCTCTATGTCAGCCCTAGAGTTTCTATGGCCTTGGCAGTCTCTATGGCACCGCTGCAGGGCTTTGAGCCGGAGCCCTGCAGAGTCCCCTTGCCCAGCCCCAGTGATTTCAGCTGTTGACCCACAAGCTTTATTTGACAGCCAGCTGGTTTCTTCTAGCAGCATGCACGGGTTTCTCCGACTCTGGCAGCAGCAATATCTCCACCGTCACGGGTCAGGATGGTTGTCTTGGCCCCAGCTCTGCCACGGTTTAGCTCCTACCCGAGAGTGTCTGTGCCCACCGTGCAGTCAATAGCCCAGCCCCAACAGTGATTTCAGCCCTGGCCATACAGCACGTCCCCCCCAAGGACGCAGGCAATATCCCAGCAGCGTCGGCATTTCAGCCCTCTTCCAGCACCTCCCACTTTCAGCTGTCCACACGCCCTCTCCCATGTTCAGCCTCGAGACCCAGCCCCAACAGCAGTATCACAGGACTATATATTTCAGCACACCCATCCTACAGGCTCTATGTCAGCCCTAGAGTTTCTATGGCCTTGGCAGTCTCTATGGCACCGCTGCAGGGCTTTGAGCCGGAGCCCTGCAGAGTCCCCTTGCCCAGCCCCAGTGATTTCAGCTGTTGACCCACAAGCTTTATTTGACAGCCAGCTGGTTTCTTCTACCAGCATGCACGGGTTTCTCCGACTCCGGCAGCAGCAATTTCTCCACCGTCACGGGGCAGGATGGTTGTCTTGGCCCCAGCTCTGCCACGGTTTAGCTCCGACCCAGAGTGTCTGTGCCCACCGTGCAGTCAATAGCCCAGCCCCAACAGTGATTTCAGCCCTGGCCATACAGCATTTCCACCCCAAGACGCAGGCAATATCCCAGCAGCGTCGGCATTTCAGCCCTCTTCCAGCCCCTCCCACTTTCAGCTGTCCACACGCCCTCTCCCGTGTTCAGCCTCGAGACCCAGCCCCAACACCAGTATCACAGGCCTATATATTTCAGCACACCCATCCTACAGGCTCTATGTCAGCCCTAGAGTTTCTATGGCCTTGGCAGTCTCTATGGCACCGCTGCAGGGCTTTGAGCCGGAGCCCTGCAGAGTCCCCTTGCCCAGCCCCAGTGATTTCAGCTGTTGACCCACAAGCTTTATTTCACTGCCAGCTCTTCTGTTTCAGTTCTGTCTTCACATCTTCCCATCAGTGACACATCGTGCCGCTTTTGGTCTCAGAGTATGATTTTTGGATTTTTTGTAGCTCTGTGTTGTTTTAGCTCCCCTCTTGTACCCATAGTCCAGCCCCAACCTGCCAATCCTTACTGCAGCAACAGCTCTCCAGTCCCTACCCCAGCCCTTACAGCGATTTCAGCTCCAGCCCGCAGTTCCCGTCCCGGCTCCATATTTCCTAGACCAGCCCCCCAGGGGTTTTACCCCAAAGCCTACCATCTTTGTGTCTCCTCCAGCTCTGCTGTCTCAGCTCCAGCTCCTCAGCTTCCCACTGCCTGCAGCTAAAACTGCTACTGCTTCTCACTGCAGCCCGGGGCTGTTGAGAAGGCCACAAGTCAGTCATTGTCATCACTTCAATGTCTTTAGGAGTTGTATCACCCACCCTCCTGGGTTCTCAACCTTGGGGACACTTGAAGCCCGAAGGCCAACATGTATCTCCCCCCTTCCCCTGGGTCTCAGCCCAGCACTTGTCCAAAAGCCCCCTCAGCTCCCCCAGGCAGCACCAGGGGCTGGGAAGAGCCACTGGGCCCCTGCTCCCCCATCCCAAAAGGTGTCCACGGGTTGATTCTCAGGCCCTGGAGCCCTCTGAGCCCCCACAGCCTCAGCCTCTGCTTGGTACCACGGGGCAAGGGCTGGTAACCCCCCAGGCATCTCCTGCAGGCCCTGAGCTGCAGCTCCATCCCCTTCTCCCGTGGGGAGAACCCTCCAGCCCCAGCATTTCCACCGTTCCACACTGTTTTGGGACTGCCTCTAGTGCCAAGGGCTTTATTCCACATCCTGGGGCTTTCTGTCTCGACTGGGCTCACAACTGCTGTTTCAGCCCTAGCCCTACAACCTTTACTGAATTAACATCAGATATTTAGAAAAAAAAAAAACAAAAACAAAAACAAAAACAAAAAAAAAAAAAAAAAAAAAAAAAAAAAAAACCACAAAGAAACAAAAACAAACAAACAAAAAAAAAAAACCACGAGCCAAAAATAGTGCATTGAAACAAGCAAAATAATGAAAAGATGCAATAAATATGAAAAACATAGTTACTTCTAATAATAGCAAAATAAAATAACAAAAAATGCATAAACTGCTGCTTTATTTCTGATCCTGTAAACACTGCTTTAAATCCAGAAACTACAGAAGCGCTTCTCGCCGGCCCCTGGTAGCACAGCCGGTCGTCCTGCGCTGCACCAGGCCCCGCACCAGGCCTCCGGCCGCCCTGGGTACGGCTGGCGCCACTGCCCCAGGACACCGCCGGCCCCCAGACACTGGCGCAGGCGGACGCGGGAGTCGCGTCCGTGCTCACCCTCGCTCCCCGGGCCGGCAGCTGCGGACATCCCGTCCCGGCGCAGCGGCGCTCCTCCCGGCCGACCGACCGACCGCGCAGCTCGAAACGCCGCTCCCCGTCCCGCCGCCGGACTGACGCCCCCGGCTCCTCAGGGCGTAATTTATGCCCCAGGACCGGCCAGCTCAGTCAATCACAAGCGGATGCAGCGCCGGCCCCGCCAATCCCTGCTGAGGAAGCGCCGGCCAGGTGAGCCCAACCAATCACAAGCGGAGGCAGCGCCGGCCCCGCCAATCCCAGCTCGGCCAGGCGAGCCCCCCCCGCTGTCCCCTCACGGCCCTGCTCCCGCCAGGGCCGGCGGATCGGGGCCGGGGGGTTCGGGGCCCGGGCTGAGGGCGGGGCGGCATTGCGGTCGCGATCGGGACCGGGAGCGCTGCGGGCGGCACGAGCCGCTCCTGCTCCGCCCGCAGCCGGCGCTGCGCCGGCGTCCTGCCGGGGCTCCGGGCACGAGAGGACGGCGGCGGCGATTTCCTGGTGCCGGCAGGGCTGTTGGGTGAGAGGATCTCAGTGTGAGACAAGTGACCACCCGAAACACACAAACAATAAGGGATGCTCAGAGTTGCACCAGAAACACCACTGCCCTGACCACACAAATATATCAATTTTAGAAAACACAAACAAAAGCGCAGCAAAAAAAAGCCAACTCTTATTACTGCTAGTCCATTTCCCAAATATAATAAAAATAACCCCATCTCCATTCCCCTCAAAAACCTTCCAAAATATACACCCAGAACCCCCCAATTTAAAGACCTGCCTCTAACCAAATAAGAAGCATAAACCCCGCGTCTTTTAAACTATATAAATTCATTAACCTAACACATCAAAACCACAGAATTTTAAATCCTTAGTCCACACCAGCACACCATACACACCAATCCCATCACTACATACAAAAACAAAACCTATTTCCTATTACTAACATAACAAAAAAGTCTCAACTTTTAACTGCAATAAAAACACCTAATTAGCAGTAAAATCATCCTATTATAACTAACTCAAAACCCCAAACTTCCTCCAAAACAAATATTTTAAGTGCCAAAAACCCTCAAATACTTAAAGTAACTCCTTCAGAAATGCCTTCTGTACATTCCGGACTGATTTTGAGAGCAAAGCAAGGAAAGAAAAACCACACAGCTTGTTTTAAGAAAACTGTGGTCACTCCTGTGCATTCCCTGTCCAGGGTATTCAGCCCAGGCACAGACAGACTGCAGCACACAGATCTCCTTTGCTCTTTGTTAGTTTTACCCAGCCAAAGCAAAGACTTTTTTTTTTCCCCTTTTTCTTCAGGCTGTTTAAACCTGCTGCAGACTGGAAAACCCAGAGAAGCACAACAATAAACAAATCAATCTACAAAAATAAAAATAGCACAAATGTAAATTAACTGCACCAAAAACAATTATTCCAAACTCAATAAACCAATAATGCCTCAAAACCATCAAAACACACAGACCACCTGTAAATACACACAAAAACCAAATGATCCATTAGACTACAAACAATAACTCCCAAGTTATCCAAAGCTATAAAACATACACTGTAGTCAAGCAGGCTCAATAAACAAACTCTATAATACAATAAACAATAATTAATTATAAATATTAAGAAACCCTAAAAAATGAACTACCTCACACTGTCTCAAACCCACTAAAGCAAACACTAGATGCTCACCATGATAAAAGCCACCACTAAATAAATAAAAACCTCCCCTATACCTCACACCACAGCCAATTACACCACTGTACACCTTAGAAAACAAACCCTGGAAAAACACAATATCCCCCAAAAACCACTTGAAAACCAAACTCAGTTCAGAAATACTCTGATCATGTGAACTATTAATTCTAACATGAAATAAATACACCACACATCCCTCACCATACACCACCTACAAACAGAATAAAGCCACACAATAAATCATTAAAAACCACCAAACAGAAAAAAACAGCTCTACCCAACCTGAATCCCTCCACACAACACACAAAACCCCAATAACACATTTCAGAACTCTCTCAAAAAGAGCTACTTAAATTAATTCTACCTCAAATACAAACAAAGCAATCCATAAAGTTACCTTCACTCAAAAACCAAATTATATATAACAAATAAGACCAAAAAAAAATCACACAAAACACTACACACCACCTAAGAACATCATATTGAAAAGAAGCCACATAGAAGGGCCACTATTAATTAAAATTCCAGGTGAAAAGAAAATCTCTCCAGTTTAAACACAGAAAAAAACAGAAAAAGGAGTTTCTTCAATCAATTTGAACTCCTTTTGTCTCCATAACTCCTTTTTCTCCTGGGAGCACCGGGGAGGGATTGGTGAGACAAAGCTGAAAAAGAAAAAAAAGTCCCCCCTATAAACCCACACTGGCTTACCTTCTGCTGCTGCTGGGTATAAAGGTTTGTCCCTCGTGGCCTCCAGAAGTGACGCTCCAAACCCACGTGCTCCTGCCTTCACTCCAAGAGCCACAGCCACGACCTGAGCACTCACTGCTCACAGCTGGATACCGAACTGAGCTCAGGCTCCCCCTCTTAAACCGCCCCCGGCTGGAACCGCCCCCTCGTTATCCATTACGGCTCCCAACTGTGCCTGGCCTGTCCCCTCATTATCCATTACATCTCCACAGTGCCGGGGGAGCGGGGCCGGGAGGAATCGGGGTCGGTGCTGAGCGTGGGGCGGAGCCGGGGGCGGTTCCCGGGGCCCGCTGTCCAATCAGCGCTGCCGATTCCTCAACGAGCCCGCCAACTGGGAGCCGGGCGGGGATTCAAATCGGTGCCGGAAAAAGCCGATGCTCTATGAGCTCGGAGCTCGGTGTGGAACTCTCCGGTGGGGTCCGGGGTCCTGGCACCTGGGACCCGCCCCGCGCCCGTGGAGCCCCGCCCCCGGCACTGCCCGGCCCCGCCCCCGCCCGCCTCTGGGCCCCGCCCCCGGCACTGCCCGGCCCCGCCCCCGGCCGCCTCTGGGCCCCGCCCCACAGCGCCCTGGCTCCGCCCCGAGTCCGCCCAGCGCCCCGCCTTCTTCAAGTCCCATTTAACCAGAATGATTTTTTGGGGTAGGAGCACCCAAAGCCAGCAGAACTGGCCTTAATCACTTTTGGGGATCTCTCTTTTCTTCCTCACCAAACTCCCACTGTCAAAACCCACCCTGAGGCTCAGCTCCCCATCCCTTCAATCCCTCCAAGGACCTCGGCTTGGATTTCCCAATCCAACAAGGCAGAAATTATATCCTAATTGCAGTAAGTGCTTAAGAAATAATTGAAAGACATGAAAGGAATGAAGAGAAATTAAACAAGAGCTGCCAGCTCCAGGGGCCATCCAAGGGCTGGTAAAACCCCTTACCATTTATTTTAATTAACCAACTCGGAGCAATTAACACCACACTGATAGAGTATGATTCTTTTCAATTGAGTCATAGATTAATATTGCAGAATGTAAAAAACCTTTCTAAACCCAGAAACTCTTTTAAGAGACACACAGGGCACAGCTGCAGACAGAGTCTGGTGATTCAGGGGAAAAACCCCAAAGTTTTCAGTCTTTAGCATCTTCCACAATGTCACCGTTGACAGCAAACATGGCTTCAGCCTCAGCAAGACAGACTCAGAGATTTTGCAGATCCTGGTCTCGCCTCAGCCTTTCAGCAGGTCCAGTCTGCAAGGAGAGAGAAGAAAATGGGTCAGAATGGACAGCCTACCTCCAGAAAATCAGCATCATCCATAAAGCATTAAATAGAGCTGGAAGTACTTCCCCAAAGGTCCATTTCCCTGCGGACTGAGGGCTCCAAGTTGAAGCAGAGGCTGCACCTGCCAAGGGCAGACTTTGGGAATCCCAGAAGTAAAAGCTGCTCGATATTTCAATACAAAGTGACAGCAAAAACATTAAGTCCATTTGCACAAAAGGCAGAAGAGACGTGACTCAAAGTTAAGTCAAGATCTGGAGAAGTGAATCACAACTAACTAAAAACAACCTGTCAAATTATTGAGACACAAATAGGAACCTAATGCTGAGCTGGATAAACACAAAATGCTAATTTCCATGAAAATTGAAGGAAAAGTTGCTGAAGATCTTCCATAACACAAGACAGCAATGACATGAAGCAGTCCAGTACGTGTTACAATGCACTGAAATGCTCTGGGTGAAATCATCTGTTCTGCAGAAACTGTTGAAGCACATTAAAATTTCACAGAGATGATTAAAAAAAAATGATATCAGGTTAAATCTCACCCTTTGCAGCATCTCTTGCAAGACAGCTCGACTTTCAAGAGTTAATGGTTCCTCATGAATAAGAGCTTGCTTTTCCGGGGTTCCTAGAATAGAGCCCAGATGCCACAGTTCAGATCCTGAAGCCAAAAATCCAAATACAGCACTCCTTCAGAACCCTGAGGGACAGCCACGGATTCTGGGGCTACAGGAAACAGTGAAAAATGGCACCAAGAACAGTGCAGTGCTGGCTGGGAGAAGCAGCATTACTCTGTCCGAGAAAATGCCATTCTGCAGCCGGTTTAGTGCTCTAGAGAATTTTACTGCCATGGGGGGGAAAAATAAAATAATAAATAAATAAATAAATAAATAAAAAGTATTATAGTTGGGGAATGAAGGAAAAAAATCCCCAAACCGCTGTCCAGAGTACGAGGGTGAACATCCACAACAGCACAGCAAAATAAATGGGAACTCCAGAAAATAACAGAGACATTAAATCCAGTTCAGAGGAACAACCACCCTCCATTAGAACAATGCTCTCACCAAAGAACTCTGGCATGGAGCCTTAATTCAGGATACAGTTAGTGAAGAATACCTGAAGACCACTTTTAAGTGCTGTACACCAAACTAAACCCAACCCCGCTTCCATTCTCTAGACAGATTCTCAGACAGCTGAGTGAGAGTCTCAAGCACACACTCAGTTGTCAGATTTGCCTTTGCCCACCTCAGCAAGGACAGAGCAGACGTGGCCAGTGCAGGTCAGACCCACCCCAAGCCCTGCCTGAGCCCCTCTGGCCACCCTTCCCCCTGCTAAGGCTGACCCCAACAGGCTCCAGCCAGGCCCTTTAGGAGTTTGCTTTGTGCACCCTCCTGATCTAATGGGAATGAACCCTCCTCTGCCCGGGGCCCAGTGAGATTTTCCTGGACAAAATGCAATTTCTCATACAAAAGGCAGACACGGTTGTTTTGTTTGTGATTTTTTTCTAGTATTTGCCTTACACAGGTGATGTTCCTCACAACTCAGCACTATGATGCCAACAGCAGCAATACAGAAAACCCCTCTGGGACAGAGCAGCAGGAAAACCCACTTCCAGACTCACCAGAGAGATGACAGGAGCGCCCTCCCTGCGATGCCTGCTGAGCCAAGTGGAGCTGGCAGGGTGACCCATGGACGTTCTGTGTTCACCTTTCAACAGAGTCAATGCAGAAACAGAACAAATCTCTCTCGGCGTCGAGATGCCTTCAGGTGCACCTGGAGATGCTGCAGTGTCCTTCAGCAGCCAGAGCAGAACAGGGTTTCTACTGTGCTGTGAGAAATACAATTCAATCAGAAGAAAATAAAAGGAAGCACCTCTCCTTGTATTTTTATATTAAAAAAAATCATGCATTAGAATTTTTTTAAGCGTTCATTCTTGCTTTTATGCAAGTGTAAGTTATGAGGACTCAACTTCCAGCCTGAAATTGCAACAGCCCCTCAGGCTGACTGACCTCAGCCAGACCACCAGAATCACTGAATTGTGGAAGGGAAAGCTCATCCCATTCCAGCCCCAGCCAGGGCACGGACACCTTCCACCAGATCCAGGCGCAGCCACAGCTTCTCTGGGGAACCTGTGCCAGGGTCCCGCCGCCCTCACAGGGAACAATTCCTTCCTGATATTTAATCTAAACCGGCCTCTGAGGCATAAACTGAAAAATCACAACTAATTCTTTATAGTAAACTAAAGACCATATACATTATGTATATTAGTATAGTATAGTATATAGTATATTATATAGTATACAATATAGTATATTAGAATACATTCCAAGTAGTATTTTAAAATATATAAGATAAATTTATTATTATATATTACATATACATATTTTATATATATATTAATATATTATTAATATATTTAGTAACACTGTGCTTATTACTTTTTTGCATATATTTAAACATTACAAATAAGAAACCTTCAAATAATCAGAGAATGAACTAGAAGAACTAACCCAAACAACAGAATAACAGCATTAAGAGCACAAATAAAGAAATGAACACAGACTCTAAAATAATATGTTCTCTTAAAATTGTGCCAAAAAAGCCAAAGCACACGTGAGAAAGAGAAAGGTGAAAAAATGAATAAAAAAAGACCCCCCCCAGGGCCTGGAGACCACCACCACTAAAAACTGACTGTGCGCAGAAAAAGATAAAGTAATTACTATTCCAAACGAAAATAACCAAGATCAAAAAATAAATATGTACGAAGAAAGCCTGTAAGACATTATGCATATGTAAAACCTCAGAAAATAAGAAAGGGGGCAAATCCGGCCCGGAACTGCCCTGGGCTCGTTCGGTTCGGCTGAGGGGGCGACGTTCGGGGAAACTCGGCTGGGTTCGGCTGTTCGGCGATTTCCGTCAGCCGTCGGCTATTCTCAGCTGTTCGACAACACTCGGTGATTTTCGTCACTCTCCGGCTCTTTCCGATTGCTAAGAGCATTACGTCACTTTCGCCCCTCCCTGCCGCCATCTTTAGAAGGTCAGGCGCAGCGAGCCGCGCTGCCATCTTGGTTGTGGCACACTAAGGACCCCATCGGTGTTTAACACAGACGCCTGACGAAAACGCCTACCCTGAACCCAGCTGCGTCTAGCTGAACCCACAGCGCGTGTCCGTACATCTGGAAACGCCACAGAAAATTGTCCCCGAGCGGCGCCGTGGTCGGGATTTTTATGCAGGCAGTTAGATAGACACACTAAAGGTCCTCTCTGTTTCCCACCCTTTTGGCCGCCCTCTTTAAAAGGTCAAGCGCCGCGAGCCGCGCCGCCATCTTGGTTGTGGCACCCCCCCCCAAATGTCCCCCTCGGCTGCTCGCACAGGCGCCGGACCACATCGCCTGCCCGAACACTGCCGTGGCGCCGCTCAGCCCCCATCCCGTGTCCACTCACCTGCGTACGCCGTGGAAAAAGCTCCCGGGCGGCTCCGTAGTCCAGGTCGCGCGCAGGGAGCCGGCTGCCACGTGTCCGGGTGCTCACATTTGTTTTCCGGCCTTTTTGGCCGTGATCTTTCGGCGCTCGGGCGGCAAAACTGCCCGGGGCTGCTACGGCGGAGACCTGCAGTACCGAAATTTATCCACGAGATGGCAGCATTGCCTTACAGATCACAGCCTGGGGGAGAGCTGCAGTACCGATCTTTATCCACAGGATGGCAGCATTGCCTTACAGATCGGCTCGGGGGAGAGCTGCAGTACGGCTCTGTGTCCACACGGTGGCACAGCTGCCGCAGGGAGCGGAGGCAGAAAAGAACGTGGCCAAAATTCCCCTTCCAAACATCCCCGAAAATAAAGGCCCCAAAAGACCCCCAACCACAACAACTACGACAACCCTGCCATCAACCGAGCCAAAATCAAAAAAGCCTTCATTTTAGGCTACACTTCAATATTTCTTCTATTTCTTAGTTGGATATTTCTGTTAATCATTACCATTTATCTATTATATCATGTACATTATATTCCATATATTTTACATATTGTAATATATGGAACATTTAATAATATTGATTGCATCTATTGATATAATTTTTTGTATTTTATAGTTCTCTTTTTGCTACTTTTTTTTCAATTTCTGTTTACTTCTTGATATTTTAAATTATATGAATTCATTAACCAAACACATCAGAACCACACTTAATCAGAATTGAAGGACCCTGGTTTTCTAAGGGGTAAATATTTAATCTTTATTAAAATAATAATCTCGATTTTGGGGAGGGGGGAATTGTTTGTGGGGGGGTTTTGTTCTGGGTTTTTCTTGTTTGCTTAGTTTTGGATTTCTTGGCTAATTAACAAGGAGGTTCAGAGAGTTAGAAAATAAAAGGTTTAATTTTATTGCTACCTCTGAAAAACACCTGACCTCAAGTTACTCCTGGTAATACTGTGCATGGGGAGAATGAGACCTGAGAGGAAAAAAAGGGCACCACAGTCTTTACACCTTTCGCTGTTAAAGCTTTTTAATTTAGCAGATAATACAGAGGTTTTTTGCTAACTGCACTCTCAATTATTTCCAGACACCCAATGGACGTGGAGGTCATTTTTCAACTTCTTTCTTGCCAACAGCCAAACTTCCACCTACCCGGGGTAAGAAAGAGAATGGAGAAAAATAATAATAATAAAAAAATGAACAAATAAAACATAAAAAACATGAGGAGGGAAAAATAGGATTAAAAAGTTAAAGGTTTCTGTGTAGAAGTCCACCAGAAGGGTGGTCAGTGTGCAGAGAATGGGAGGCTCCTGGAAAACAGAGAATGGTTGGTCTTTATTCATGTTATTCTTAATTCTTTTTATAATAAAGCATGGCAGAAATTATTTTAGTGTTCTTTCATGTCATTCTTTCCTGGTTTTCCTCTCCTTTAGGGCCAAACTTCCACCTACTCTGGGTAAGAAATAGAATTTTTAAAAGGAACAAAGAAAACATGAAAAAATAAAAATAAATAAAATTGAATAAAAATTAGGAAAAAGGTTTTAAAAATTAAAAATGCAAAAAAAAAACCCCATGGAAATAAAATAAAAATCAAAAAAAACCTAAACGTAATATTAAAAAAAAGTTAAAAATTAAAAATAAATATAAAATCTTTTAAAGAACACAAAACAACAGCTGGACTGGGATAAGGCCTTCCAGGGGCTTTGCTTCCTACTGGCTCCATCCTTTTTTGCCAACTACCTGCAAGAGGAAAAACAACAGGGATAAAGTTTCAAACAGGATGTCCTTGGTTTGAGGCACTTCAAAATAAGATTTTTAACAAAATAAGTTGGCCAAGAAAGAGACTCAAAATCAAGATGTAAGTCTCACAGCTATATTAAAAAAAAAAAAAAAGTGTCTCTGGTGTGCATAACTTGTCAGCCCCTCATGTTTTCAGTCCTTAAATTGATTTTTACCAAGGAGAACTCGACAGCTCCAGACACTTTGTGTCAATCCAGGAATACCCTCTACAGCCCAACTACACCCCACATGACAAATTTCAACTCCCCAGGACTTGTCCCATTCCCCCCACACCCAGACTGAGCAACAAGGCAGAGCAGCTCCAGGCCAAACACACCAACACCCGTGACACAGGACAGGACAAAAGGGGGGACACAACAGGGACAGAAATATCTGGGCAAGAAGAATGACCCTGAGGACCGAGAGAACTCGCAATGAGATGACCGAGGTCAGACCGATGGAGAGCTGACCAGGCTCAGAGAACCCTGCAGGAAGAAGATGCCAATGGGATCACTGATCCCAAGAAAGGCAGAGATGGATGCCCGAGAATCCTACGGTCAGAATCCTCCACTGAGCTGTGCACTTTTAGAAGACCTAATCTGCCAGAATGGATCACAGCAGGGCACAGCTGTGGATACAGCTCAGAACAAGACCTGGAAAGGCACCAGCCTGGATGGTTGTGGAGAGAGATGGATTCTGATGTGTGTCTGAGCACCTGAGTCAAAGTTCAATGATATCAGTGCCTGTCCAAGGAACAGGGAGATGTTAAGAACGATGCCTGGGGTTTCCAAAAGACCCCTTGAAGGGTTAAGGCAAAAGACACACAAAACAAAACACACAACAGACACAGAGTGCACAACAGACAAGTGACACGACGTGCCCTGGGACTGCTCTGCCCTGCACACCTCAGCACTGTGAGACCTTCCCTTCACGTGCCCTAAAGGGGTCACATCTTGGACATCCCCATCTCCAAACCCGACCCAAAAATCCCTTCCGGTGACTCCCAACCCACACCCCACTTTCACCCCCTCTGTGGCTTTGAGCCCTTCACTTATCTCTGGGATGTTCAGGGATGAGAATCCACATCAGGGGCCAAGGAAGGCTGTCTCTGCCTCAGGGAAATTCCTGCTGTCTCAGTCAGGTGCCATAAAGAAAACCAAACATCCAGGGATGATCTCAGCAGGGCTGTTGGCAGGCGGGTGAGAGGATCTCAGTGTAATACAAGTGGACGACATGAAACACCCAAACAATAATGGAGGCTTAGAGTTACACCAGAAACTACCCTGACCACACAAATATATCAATTTTAGAAACAAAAACACAAACAAAAGTCCACCAAAAAAAGTACCAAGTCTTCGTACTTATAGCCAAGCTACCAAATATAATAAAGATAACCCAATGTCCATTCCCCTCAAAAAGCCTCCAAAATATAGACTCAGAACCCCCCCAACTTAAAGACCTGTCTCTAAACAAATAAGAAGCAGAAAACCCATGTCTTTTGACCTATATAAATTCATTAACCTATCAAAAATTAACAGCACCAAAACCAATTATTTCTACTCTAATAAACTCACAATATCTCAAAGCCATCAAAACAAACAAACCACCTAAATTCACACAAAACCAAGAGATTCATTTGAGTACAAACGATATCTCCTAAATTATCCATAACTATAAAACATGTACCATAGTCAAGCACGCTAAAAAAACAACCCCCTATAATACAATAAACAATAATCTAATTATAAATTTTAATAAATCCTATAAAATTACCTACATCACACTGTGTCTAGGCCGCTAAAACAAACATAACACACTTGCCATGATAAAAGCCACCACTAAAAAAACCTCCCCCATACCTCACACCACAGCCTATTACACCACTGTAAACCTTTGAAAACATACCCTTGAAAAACACATTTTCCCTAAAAAGCAGTTCAACAACAAAACTCAGTTCAAAAATACTCTGGCCAACATGCAAACTATGAAACCCAACATGAAATAAATACACCATATTTCCCTCATCATGTGGCATCTACAAAATAAATAACACTACACAATAAAACATTAAAAACCACCTTAAAACCACAAAAAAGAAAAAACTAGCTCTGTCCAACCTGAATCCCTACATATAATACACAAAACCCCAATAATACACACCAGAAGCCTCTCAAAAAAAAGCTACTTAAATTAGTTCTACCTCAAATACAAAAAAATCCACTATAACATCATCTTTACTCAAAAACCAAGTTGCACACAATAAATAACACCAAAAAAGTCAAACAAAATGCTACATACTACCAAAGAACCCAATACTGAATAAAGAACACATAAACATACACAACTCATTAAAATTCTAGGTGAAAATGAGTTTCCTCCAGTTCAAACATAGAAAACTACAGAAGAGGAATTTTTTTTTTTTCGCAATTTCAACTTCTTTTATTTCCATAACTCCTTTTTTTTTCTAGGAGCACCAGGAAGGGATTACTAAGATAAAGCTGAAAAGGAAACAAAGCCCCCTCTATAAACCCACACTGGCTTACCTTCTGCTGATGCTCGGTATAAAGGCTTATCCCTCATTACCTCCCAAAGTGATGCTCCAAATCCACGTGCTCCCACCTTCACTCCATGAACCACGTCCAAGACCTCAGGATGAGCTCCTCACACCCCACGGCCGATACCAAACCGAGCTGAGGCTCCCCCTCTTAAACCGTCCCCGGCCAGAACCGCCCCTCATTATCCATTACAGCTCCCACTGTCCATTACAGCCTGGTCTGTCCCCTCCTCATCCTAGTGGCTCACACCTGTGGGGGAGTGGGGCCGGGAGGAACCGGAGCCGGGATCTCTGCCGGGGCCGGGGGGAGGCCGGGGCAGGGGATCGGGACCGGGGGAATCGGGGCCGGGGGAAAGCGGGGCCGGGGGGAACCGAGGGAGAGCGGAGCCCCCGGGCCCTCAGCGCGGGCGGGGCGGGGCCGGGGAACCGGGGCCGGGGGGATCGAGGCCAGTGCCAGGGCCGGGGAACCGGGGCCGGGGGGAACCGGGGTCGGCGCTGAGGGAGGGGCGGAGCTCCCGGGCCCTCAGGGCGGGGCGGGGCGGGGCCGGGGCGGTTCTTGGGGCCCGCTGTCCAATCAGCGCTGCCCATGCCTGAGCGAGCCCGCCAATCGCGGGCCGGGCGGGGCTTCAAAAGGGTCCCGGAAGAGGCTTCTGGGTTTATGGCTCGGTGTGGAGCTCTCTGGGCGGTCTGTGGGGTGTCCCTGGGCTGTTTTAGTGCGGTAAGACTATCCTCATTTATTTCCCTGCAGGGTATGGTGTGTGGGACTGTATTGAGGTATACGTTATATGGTGGGTAGTAACAGGTGCAGCTGGGGTTGGGTTGAGAGCCCGTTGTTCCGTGCCTTGGTCGGAATTTGCCTTAGAATTGCACGACCTTTTCCTCTGGGCGGCTGGGAATATGCTGGGAGTATGAATATGCTGAGCCTTGGTGTTTTTGCAAGTGAGAGGGAGACATGTACTTTTGGGGTATGTTGTTTGGGGAAGGTACAGAACTTTGCCTACCTTGGTTTTTTCCCTTTAATCTCTTGCAGTGCATGGGTCTCGCTGGGGTCTGATGCTGAATGTATTAATTAGGCTTTAACTGGGACAGAACATGGCAGGAAGAAACAGTCTTTTGAGGTTGATTCATAAAGTAACTTGAATAATAAAATTTCTGTGGAAGTTACTATAGAATTTGTAAGAGGTACTTATTAGAAGAGGAGGCAGCTTTTGAGTAATGTGAGTTATTTCTGCTAGTTTAAGTTTTCCTTTTCAAGGTATTGGGCATCTGCAAGTTTGCCATAACTTGTGAAGTGCCAAGGCCTGAACAACAGGCCCTGAGCTCAAGTTGACCTGGAGATAAAGGTTTAAACCAGATGTTGTGTTTGCATCCCCTCAGTAGTGAAATAGCCAGGATCATTAGTGTTCTGGACTAGGTCAGTGCTCATTAGTGAAGCATGGCTTGACCTTCCTGCGTTCAGAGGCCGGACAGGGCCCCGAGATCAGTCCTGTGGCCTCGTTGGGAGATGCAGTGCCGAAGGCAGCTCTTGCGTGGCTCTTGAAGCCCTGGCCAGGCTTTGGGCACATCCAGGAGGAGGCTGAGCCCAGCTGTGCCTGCAGTGGGAGTTGCGTGAGCCCGTTCATTGCCCGCAACTGTGTGACCTGGGCCCTGTCCCGGCATGGCCAGAGCCTCTTTGCCTGATGGTGGACACACTCGTGGGAATTCCCAGTTCTCCAGGGCTGGGCTGTGACAGGGGATTCCCAGCTGCTGTGTGGCTATGGAGGGTGAGGAAGCCTCAGAGTCCCTGGTGTTGGACCTCAGTCCCTGTAGGTGATCTTGGGTAGCAGTGCTGAGGGACACTGCTGAGCTTCTCCTTGGGGGTTCTCTGCTGCTTTGAGTAGGGAGATGCACATTTCCATCTAGCTCAGGATTGCTTGGGCAAACGAACGGAGCCCTGGAAGGTCCTTGAATGTGTGGGGTTTTTCTCTAGTCCTGGCTTAGAGTAACCTTCTGTCCTAAAGGGATCGAGCAGCACTTGCTGCTGCTGGGAGACTTCAGTTCCTTTCCTTCCAAATGTTTGGAATGCTCTGTAGCTGATGTGCTGCTATCAACATGTGCAAGGTTCCTGTCTTTGCAGCATATTTTATCGTATTCCCCGTGAGATTGAATGTCCCTGCAGTGATTTGTGACCTGCTGAAATGTTAAAGCCAAGCGAGTGATAAGCTCATTGTTTTTCCAAATGTGTCCTTTTACCTCTGTTTTGCCTCCCCATTAATAGTAAAATAAGGCCATTCTCCCTGTTGGTGTCTGTGTCCATTCTCCTGCCACTGTGGACCGGAAAAACACTCGGTCACTGGTCACTGCCTGGAGTGGTGCAAGGAGAGATCCCAGGGCAGCCACCAAGTCTCCACTTGCTCCTTTTCCCTGGTGAGCTCCTTGGGGTGAGTGCAGTGATCCCTGAGGATGGAGAAGGGCTTGGAATGAGGGAAAAGACTTGGAGAAACCATTTTCCAGAAGGATGTGAGCCTGAAGGTTTGTCCGTTATCTGGTGCTTTTGTCCATCTCATGTGTTTTCTGTTTTTAATGATTGTTTAAGTTCGAGGACACTAATTTCAAAATGAAGAGGGCATTTCTAGGGCATATTTTTTTATGATTTTTATGCCTTTTTGTTTTGTGGAAAGAATTAATTTTGTTTTCATGTTTTGTCCTTCAGGACGTGCAGAAGCTCAGTTGACCCTCCCACACCGAGCAGTGCCAGTGCACAGCAGTGAAATGCATCAGTTGTTGTCTGAATGGATTAAACCTGTTGGTGCTGCTGTTGGTTCACTGTGAGGATTTGTTGTTCCTATGCACTTGGGGGGCTTTGGCCACGCTCGGGGGGATGTAAAATAAGCACTGGGGGCTGCTCTGGATATGTGTGCTCTGGACATGAGCACTGGGTTTGGCAGCGAGGCTGAAGGGTTTGTGAGAGCAGAGCAGGGAATGGACAAGTCAGCTCCAGCAGGGTGAGGTATATCTGCTTCTGCTTCCAGAAGCTTGTAATTTGTGGAAATTTTAAAGCCTGTGGCTGTAATTAGTAGTAATAATAGTGCCCTCTTTTATCTCTTAAGGTCCCTGGCCAACATGGAACAAGAACTGACCCAGAACTTGTTGGTGCCCTGGTAGAGAGAGAAGTAGCAAATGGTATTGAGAGAATTTCTGTGGGGATATGTGAGATCCTGGTGTTCCTGTGAGCTTAAGAAATGATCTGCAATGAAAAATATATTTTTTTTTTTTCTACAGGAGAATCTGATGTGGAACACGTGACCCAGATGACTTGATGTGACTTCTTGAAACCTTGAAATAAGGTGGTATTAATCTTTTTGGATAGAAGCAAAGCATTTGCAAGCACTTGGCAGAAGCCTATGAAAGGTAAGTGACGGGCTAAGGACACGAGCAGGAAAACATCTGGGGCTGTGATTTGATTTCACAGAGGGTTATGGATTCCTGTCTCAAATGTCCATATGGCAGTGGAGCTGGATCTATATGCCCCAGTGGAGAGGCAGGGTTGTCCTGTGTTCCTGGCTTTCTAGAGGCTGGAGTGTTGCCCAAGGAAGAGCATCCTGGTTTTGCTGCTGTGTTCAGGCACCAGCAGCCAGGAGTTGTTTGGTGCCTCGTTCCAGAAGCAGCAGGAACCTGGATTTCTGTCTCTAGGATTGTCTTGCTGTCCAAGGCTAAAGGTGAGTAGCAAGGCAGCTCTGGGAGCTCTTGGAAGTCAGGAGTGCCTGGTCTCTCATCTCCAGGTGCTGCTCAGGTAATTGCTCAGGTGTTCACTTAATGGTTCTTTGATGGCTTTGGACTTTCTGGTTGGAAGAAAAAGGGTCCTTTCCAGTCTCTGCCTTCTGTAATTCTGGGATCAGCCATTACTCTTTTCAGGCAGGCTAGATAGCCTCAGGAGTGGGCAGAGGAAGTGCTACCTGAAGTGTGGTTCCACAGGAGAGGGGAACAAGCTTTCTGCAGAGGTTCAAATGGCTTGTGACTTATAGAAGCACTGAGGTCTGAACAAGAGTCTTGAGCCAAAGCTGTCAGTGGCCTATTTTGGTACTGGACAGTCTTGATGGGGCCATTAAATCCAGTTTTTCCAAGAGCCTTTTCAGCATATCTTTAGTGTATCTATCTTGACTGCCAGATTTCTACAAGAGAGGCCTCCTTGAGTTTGTCATGTGAGCAAAGGGTCCTTCACACAGTGGCTTTTCTGCATTGCACATTTAGTTACAGTCTCCACTCTGGAGGGAATTTTCATTTGGAGCCAGTTACTGCCTTTCTTAAAAGATTTGTTACATGGTCAGAGACTAAGCTTACCCTTAGAAGCACACCGTGACTGACAAGGCTATCTGTGGAGCATGTGCTATGTCCAGAGAGGATTCACTGACAGCTACTTGGGTTGTAGGAAGACAGCTGGTGACAGCTGGCAAGTTTATCCTTTTATCATCCTGGCCGTCAGTGCTCCTGTTCTTCCTTTAGTTCTGTTTCTTTGCATATCAGTTCTTCAGCTGTGCTGATGAAGTGCAGAGGATGAGTTTGCTCACTTTATTTCAGCCTCTCATAGATTCTAGTCCCATTAATGGGCCTGCCTGGCACAGACGAGAGGAGAGTTTGGTTAGGGTTTTTTTTGTCTTTTTTCTTGCCCCTCACCCTTTTGTAATTTGATTGATAGCAGGTAATTCTTCAGCTCAGTCTTTGCTCCTGATGCTACAGTGTCATGCTTGCTAGGGGAAGCTGCATGTAATGAATGCACATTGCATTCAGCTGTCAGGAGTAATTTTCCATCTGTCCATCTGTGGCACAAAATTAGAAGGCAGTCCTTCCAGCATGCGACTCTGCCCTGTATTTCCCCCAACCAAGGTATTCAGTCCACAAGTTACCAGTTTTGTCATCTTCTCTCCTTTCTGCCAACAAAATACACATGAAAAAAGAACTGCCTGTAGGCCATAAAAGTGTACTTGCAAGTCATAATCAAAAGCTGAGCTTCCTGGTCTTTTCACAACTTTCTCGCTAAACTCGTTGGCTTCAATGGCTCTCAGTTCTCTGTGAGAGAAGGAACCTATTAAAAGCCACACGGAAACATTAGCTAGCGAAGGCAGAAAAGCCTTTGCTACCCTCGGCCGCAGGTTTTGTTAACCCCTCCAAGCTGCAACCAGCATTACCGCATTTTGTGTGCCCCTGGTGTAAGACAGCCCCTTGTAGGTCATAAATCACCACGGGTGTCATCACAGAACAACCTTGCTGGGCCCGTTATTGTTATTAGGTCTAGAAAGATGAGTTGCTGACCTTTACCGAGCGCTATTTCTGTTGACTGCTAAAAACCTTCGGAACAAATCGGAACAAAGTTGCGTGTTCCTTGGCCGTGTGAGCCAGGCTCTAACTGCCTGTGAGCTTTCTGAATGTTAGCAAATCTTCAATGATCTCTCAAATGAGGGCCTAGTTTACTTTGCATATACTCTAAAGAAAGGTATGCTTCAGGTCCAGACTACCGGTACTAAATACTACCGGTTATTCCCATTGACACAGCTTCTGATTTGTCAATGGGAATAACACAACGGGAAAGCAAGCTCCCATGTAGAAAGAGGCATACCGCTGTTACCCATGACACAAACTGCCCACTGTTGGTGTGGGCAGCCCAGTGCTGGTCTATGCCATAAAGAAGCTCATTAGGAATACAGTAGGGTGAGAACCTAGGCTTTGTATATTCCACAGGTTTCAGGATAACACTTGTCAAATGCCTCCTGTTCTGCCGTGCATCTCAATGCTTCTGATTATTACTTGCAAAGTTATTTTGCAGCAAAGCTTCCAACCTGTACCAAGCAGTACAGGATATACGGGTAAAGGAACTGCCGTAATTGTGCAAATTATGGAAGGAAATGCCACCTTTCTAAACCTGTTGTGAGGAATGGTGGCAGGAGGATTCTGGAGGGATTTGATGCTGATGTTCATGGGAAAGTTTTGAACCAGAAGCTTATGAAAGGTCCCCATATTTTCTCTCATTTTAGGGTTGAAGTATGAGGAAGTTGTATTGGCTTCAATCTGTCAGGGAAGTCCTAAATATTTCTTTGCTTACGGACATAGCTTAAGGTGCTGAGAGATGCAGTTGGCTAGGTGCACTGCCTCGGCTGTCGGGACACTCAGGGAAGCAGCGGAGAGGCAAAGCTTAGGCCTGGCGCTAGAAAGCCAGATGAGAACTGTACGAAGCGGAGTTCTTACTCAGCAGTTTAACCACTTGGTGCTGTAGACTAGTGAGTTACAGCACTCAGGAAATGCCTCTGTTTCTGTCCTGTCTATAAAGACAGGAAAAAAGTCTTTGCTTTCTTAAGGAACTTAGTGATGCCCCTTCCGCTTGCAATAAGAAGTATATGCATCAAAGAAATTGATTATGAGCTTGGCTCTATATTAAAAGAGTTGAAGCCAAACCGTTGAGCCCACTGCTGCTCTCCACATCTGTGTTCATTGCTCTGATAATGAATAACAGTTGGGATAAAATATTTTTGATGAAGCAAAACACAAGTGTTTTCCTCTGCCTCTTTTTGTGAATGTTCTTGTAAGCCTACATATAGATCACCTTCCTTTGTTGTTTATTTTCTGGCACACAAGGGAGGAAAAAAAATCCGGTACTTGGTACGGGCACTCTTCAAAATTAAGACCAAGGCCTGCATTCTGATTTTAGGGCGATAACAGTAAATATCGAGTAACTGCATGAATTGAAAGAATAATTTCACATTAATAATAATATTATAGCTGAGATTGAAATTTGCCCTGTTAACTTTTAAATTACCAGCATGTGCATATTTACCTCAATTAGGAGCTTCAGATCATTCCTTCTGTTAAGCTTAATGCAAGGTCAGGGTTCTATCTGCAGTAGAAGTTTTTCCCAACCCTTTAGAAGCTGTACCGGGATCATTACGTGGCTGCCCTTGGCAAATGTCTGACTGTATTGTCAATTGCTATGTCCGGTCAGCCATACGATGAACGTTACCTGTGTTACGTGGGCCAAAATGCCACAGCAGAAGCCAAGGGCTACAGGTCTCCTGTTGAAGGAAGGAAGCTGGCTGCTCTCTGTTTGGCACAGTATCAATTTTATATGGGTTTGTGACAGACTGTAAACATGTTTTAACGCTTGGGATCTCCCTCCTAAAAGGAGGCATAATGGAATTAGTTTGCCATAGAACAAGAGAGTGGGACAGATTGTAGCAAGTGGGAAGAATAACAAGTTGGAAAAACAGACCATTCAGGAAAAAGTGAATCCCAGTCAGGAAAAGACAGACATACCGGTCAGGCCTCTATCAAGCTGTGGGAGTTTTACGTGGTACACAGGAATGTGTTGGAGTATTTAGGAAGGGTGCTTGAGGAGATCATCAACGATCATTATCATGACAGGAAAGCCATCACCTAGCCCTGGCCCGATAAATGTCAAATAGCCCTGATGAACTCTGTAACACAATGCAAAGTGAAATAGTGGGGTACCTAGCAGAAGATTACACTGGAGGAATGAGAAAAACGTCCTGCTACTGGTCTTTTGGCATTCCCGAATGTCTCCAGATGCTTGGTAATGTTGTTTCTTAGAATGAGAACTGTAGTTAGCTGGTGTGGGGACGCTTTGGCGGGAGTTTTGTACGTCTTTTGGCAACTCCACAGGGTAAACAACCCAGCCATGAAAACATGCAGCAATATCCCAGCTGGACAATGCCGGGGTGCTGTTGCCTTCCCATAGCATAGTGTTGGGCAATCCTACTCCTTTCAAATGCAAAACCCAAAAGTGAATTAATACAATAGTAGGTTTTGATCCTCCTAATAATAGATTTGCTCGAGAGATACTTAGTCTGTGAATCACTCTCACAGCGCACCAGATCCCCATAAGTTTTGCAGTTGCTTCTCCTTTTTGCCCCCCTCTGCCCCGGTCTCAGAATTTCAAGTGGTATCACCTCTTTCCAGATGGGGTAAGCTGAGTGCTGTGCAAAATAATAAACCACATTGTAAGATGCTGTGCTTGGTGAAGCAAGTGCTAAGGAGGAGGTGTGAATAAGGAACTGGTCTGGGTGAAGTGACTGTAGATTTTTTTCCACTTCTTCTGCAGTAGAGAGCTTTGAGACAGGTGCTGACAAAAAAAGTCCTACTGCTGAGGCCTTCCCCTTGGCTGGCAGTTTTGTGTAAGCTGGAGCTATCCCAGAGTATCGGGTTGCTTTATGCCATGAAAAGCTAGAACTCTGATCTGGAAAGAATTGGAACAGCCTGTGGAACGCTGTCAGACACACGATCGGATAGTGATTGCTAAGGAGAGGATGACCAGGTCTCAGATACCCGAGATCAGTATTGAGAAAACAAAGTTTGCAGCCATGGCAGCGGCTGTTGTCTCTTAAATGTTACCCTTTACAGGGCTTGGCATCCTTAGGTATAACGGAGATCGTTAGTCCTTCTTGTGGTGAGCGAGCAGGGCCAAAGGAGCTGAATACCTTGCACAAATCAGGGAATGGCTTCTCCTATTGCTGCCTTTGGATGTATGCGATTGCACGTACATCTGCGGACACGTGCCTTGTGCACACTCTGTTGCCTTCTGCCACCGTGATCTCAATGTTACGATAATTCCTGCTATGAGTAAAAAGACACAGAAAAGTTGCCTGTCAGCTATAAGAAGCAACAAAATTTGATTTGCTTGGCTCTGCTAGACCTAACTGAGAATAGGTTGGAAACTTTTTTTCAAAACACCTTTTATCAGAAAGCTGAATTTTCTACTAGATAGTTATTCTGTGATGAAGTGTAAGTTTTCTTTAGTAATTGAAAATATTGTAAAAATGGAAATATTTACCATCCAGGAAGAGTATTTTCCAAAGAATTACACTATTAGGACTATGAGCTGCCAAGATCAATAAACACACACACATATATGTATTTTTAGATAAGGTTGTATATGCTAAGAAATTGCCTGTGAGCTAATGGTAATTGAATTATGTTATTATTGCTTTAGGGTTTTACCCATACTGACTAGGGCAGAACTACAACTTTCCCTGCATATTCCAGGTTTATAGGCTTAGCTACTTGCTGCTGCAAGAGAACTACTATTGCCAACTGTTTAATTTTACCAAAGAAGTTGTAGCTATTTGACATAGAGGGCTGACAGATATAGGCTACTTGATGACACAAATGTCTTTAAAGTATTTCTCAGATTCCTTTTTTCTGTGAGGCTTTTTTTTTGTCTTGTGCTGCAGTAAAGAATATGCTTGAAAGCATTCTGCATCGTGGCTCTGGCTAGTTTGGCAGAAATGTGTCTCTTCCCGCATGCACACAGATTGGATCTGCCAGACGACTTGGCAGCTCAATACTAATGCCCATCGAATTGCAGCCTAGTATGGGAAACGTTTAAGTGTGAACATGCCGGTTATGAGTTTCTGCGCTTTCATGGGCAGCAACTTGGCGGTTTGTCTAAGGGTGTATGTGCGTGCATTTCTGTCTCTATGCCCTCAAAGACCTTTCTCTTTTACTTTTGCCCCCGAGTTCCCGCGAAAGAGACAGCCTGTGCATACTTTCACATGGTCATCGACCAAGCAACTTGGGAAGGCTCTGGTACTAACCGCTCCTCCCCTCGTTCTGTCTCTCTCCTATTCCTTTCCAACCCACATCTCCCACTTCTTCCTTCACCCAGCCCGGCGCTGGCGCCCGCTTCGTGCCGTCTCGCTCCCGCGGCCCCACACCGCAGCCCGCAGCGCCCGGCCCTCTCGGGCCCTAAAGTCCCTGGGCAGCTGTGAACGAGCCCGTGGCCCCGCCCCTTCTCCCGGCTTGTTCCACCATTGCCTCCCCAAATTCCATCTCCCCCTCTGAAGGAGTGAACGCGGAGCGGGGCGGACCTTGCAGCCGCGCCACTCGCGCCGCTTCTGTGCCTCCTGCGCCCCAGGAGAGCGGGCCGTGCCCGGCGGCGCCGGGGGCCGGGTCAGGGCCGCCAGGAGGCACAGGGAGCTCTCGAAGAGAAGGACAGGCGGCGGCGAGCGGGGAGACGATCAGGCTTCCGCCGCTGGCCGCTCCCGAGCCCCTCCGTCCTTGCCCGCGTAGCCTGCGGCCCGTGGACACCATGGCCGGCGAGATCGAGGATCTGAACAGCCGGGAGGCTCAGACCGTCTGTGACGGCCTGGGACGCTATGAGGACATGCTGCGGGGCGCCGTCCGGGACATCCATGTGGACATCCAGCTGTTCAAGCAGGGGGTAGGCCGGCAGGTGGAGGAGGTGCTGCGCCTCGCCAGCCCCCTGGCACACGCTGTCTCTGAGCTGCAGCAGGAGAACCTGCGCCTGCGGGTACAGCTGGAGCGCCTGTCTCGGCAGGTGGAGGCCCTGGGCCGGTCGGCGGGGCTGCCGCAGGACTGGGTGAACGAGGCGGCCGTGGGGCCCGGCTCGCCGGAGCAAGGTTCGGCCGACGACACATTCTCCAGTCGTGCCAAGCTAGCGGTCGCTGGCCAGAGCCAAGTAAGCGGCCTGGGAGACGGCAGGAGGGAGGGCCAAGGGCATGCATAAGAGGATACTTCACGACTGTTGCCAGACTGCGTTGGCACGGGGTAACGTTTAAGGACACGGAGTTCCTCTTCTGCGACGCGGGGTCAGTGGTAGCTAAACTCGCACAGACGTAGTCAGTCATTCCTCCCAGTGATAAAACTTCCTGCAGTGTAACAGAACGTTGTAACGTGTGGCGCATAGAAACACCACTTAGTGGAAAGCTCATCTGGTACTGAGATGTTTTATGTAATCCTTTTTCAGTGTCTGTCTCTGCGAGAAGAGTTGAGAGTTCCTGTGCAAACCTTGATGCCAGGAGAGTACTACCGGACAGTACGCTGTGATTTGGGCACATAAAACCGGGGTACCAGAGACTTGGCTTTCACAGATGACAGCTTGTTTAGACAGCTTGTTTAGGTCCTCTTGGTTAAGCATGTCTTGAGGGGGGTTTAAGACTGTTGAAGCTTAAAAAACTGGTCTGCGGTCTATGCAGACTTGGGGTTAAAAAGTAAAAGCTTGGAAATTAAATTCACTAGAATTGGGAATGAGCAGAGTCTGTATTGCATTCCTACCCTCTTCATTCCTACTGACCCGTGAATGCGGACATTGGGCTTCCTACCTCTGGGTAAAAGGTAAAGCTGCCGTTTGATACATTGTAGAAACTGCCACTTTTCCCCCCATGTGAAAAAGGTAAACACCATCCATACAATTTATAGACTGCTTCCTTTCTGTTCTGCGGAGCTATCCACGCTTGCTTATATTGCAAGGAATAGGTGTAAGCTGGGTGATACGGAAGGGACAAGGGATTGTTGTTCCCCGTTCCATTTCACGGTCTAGTATACTTCCCAGTATGGAGAATCTCGCGTCAATGTTACGGTAATGTCCAGCTTTAGGTATCCGTGTCCATGTTAAAGCTCAGTATGAGCTTTTGTTTGTGTGAGTACCCTCCTGCTTTGCTTTGAGGGTTCAGGGAAGATCAATTAGGTGCTGATCGTTATTCAGTGCCCTCCCAACAATTTAGGTTGGAGAAGTTCCCAAGTTAGCAGAGCTGACCAAAAGGGAATTTCAGTACTGAGAACTATGGGAGGTGCCGCTACAGCTATACACACCAAATTTGTGCAGTGAAAACATGAATTTGTGGGTCAGGTTCTGATGTGGCTGCACACAAATGGCAAAAGAGCGAGCTTTGGTTGCTGTGCCAGTCACCTGCGTTCTCTGTAATGAACACTGTTCCTTCAGTTGATTCCAGTTTCTGGTTATATGACCAAAACATTTCAAATGGAATAACATAAATGGCACTGTGTATGTTTTCAGAAACACGAATATCTATGGTAAAACTGATGATACTTTTATCTTAGTAAATACTTCTACGTAAGTGTGAGATATGAGAAGCAAATAATACTGACCTGGAAATAGCAGCAAACCAAGACGAGCTCTTTTGCTCCCGAAAAGATTTATCAGTTGAATTCCTTTTTACTGTGTGGTTGATGCAGCATTAATTAGATACTGGAGATTCTGAGCATCTTTGGTATCTGAACCATTATTTTCTAATATTGCTAGATTTTTTCATGGTAATTTAACTGGGGGGGAAAAAATGAATCCAGGGAGTTCCAAGCATAGTTCAGAAGTAAGGACACAAATCTCCATTTAATTTTAATCTGGGCAGTTTCTGCTATGATGTCCTCGAAAGCTGTTATACAGTGGTCTAAAAGCTGGTTTAGGTGGAATTTTAAATGGCCATTAGCTGTTCTGATTTGGAGGTGAGTCTTCCTGTTGGTTTGATAGAAGCCTTCAATTCAGCTCTCTTAACTAGACCAGAATCTTGAGAGCTGCTTCCACAAAGGTGGAAAATAGGAGATATTTGAAGAGTTAGTTTTGAAAATCTGGATCGTGGAGCCATACCTGAGCTACTGAGCACTTACAAAAGAAGAGTTTTGATATCTTTTTTGTTGTTCTTGATCTGATTTTACATTTTGGCAGGAGCTTTGCAAGTTATGATATTTCCGTAGTTTTTGTGATTGAGTGTGATGCCTTTGTTAAGAGGGAGGACTAAAAGTACTTTAAGGGTGTTCTGTTTTAAAACCGTCAGAGAAGTTTCTGTCTGTTGGACAGACGGCTGCAGAGAGTCTGCCTGCAGTGGTCAAAGCTGCAGAGAGAGAGAGATAGCTGGCTATGACCACCTATGAAGGTCTAAACGAGTATTTCCCATTGGCTCCCTGGTGACCCAATGGCACCCAGCAGTTAGTCAGCCTGTGAGTAACTGCATAAGACGTGACTCAGGTGTACATAATGACCTACGTATTTCCAGCAAAGATAAGCTTAGAGAGCTGGAGTTGTTCAGCCTGGAGAAGAGAAGGCTTCAGGGAGACTTCATTGCGACCTTTGAGTACTTTAGGGGGCTTACAAAAAGGGGGGTGAGGGACTTGTTTTTGTACAGGCAGATAGCAACAGGACGAGGGGCAATGGTTTTAAACTGAAAGAGGGTGGGTTAGATTGGTTGTTAGGAAGAAACTGTTCATTCAGAGGGTGGTGAAGCACAGGTTGCCCAGGGAAGTTGTGGATGACCCATCCCTGTCAGTGTTTGAGGCCAGAATGGGCTCCCGAGCAACCCGATCTGATGCGTGGAATCCCTGTGCGTGGCAAGGGGTTGAAACAGGGTGATCTTTACTATCCCTTCTGACCCAAACCTTTCTGTGGATGTACTTCTCCTAGATAAACAGCATTTCTAGAGCCGATGACTTTTATTGTGACCCTTGTGGTAGCTGGTGGTTTTATGAAAGACACTGAATGACTGAAATCTCTCATTTGAGAGAGTAGTATCATTTGTGTCTGTCATCCTTCTAGAAATTGACCTTGTTGTGGACAAAATCTTGAAGACATAACAGACATGCACCTTAGAGGTTCAGCGAGGAAATAAGTGATATTTCTTTTGTTTCTAATCTTGTGATCTGGCGCTTACTTTTTCTGAACGTGTTGAGTTTTTGCCACTGGCTTGCAATAATTGCAGCTTCCGGTTATGGATCTCCAAAGTTTATACTTCTTTGCAGCAAAGAAGGAATTCCAGCAGCCCTACAACTATGGAAAGTCTTATCATCCATTACGTGGAGATCTGAGCTACACAGAGATTAGTTCTGCAAGCAGGCTTGGATAAGGCATCTGAAATATTAGTGTTCACTTTCTTTTCTTCAACTTGACCAGTTCTTCGTGTTGTTGTCACATGAGTTGTACAAATGAGTGCTTTTTATTATGAAGTACAGATATATGTAGTTATCACTCTGCTATTTATAATCTATGTGACCACCCCTGATAGAAGTGTTGCTAAACACATGGGTTTGTCAGAATCTTGGCATCTCCAAAGTGGATTTTGAAAGTACTTCAGCCTGACACCACTAAATGCACATCAGAATCTGATCCCACTGTTCTGTCAGCACGTGGGCCTTCTTCCCCATCCTCCAGCCTGGTATCAGTTTATCTTTTGGCACCGTTAGCCAAACCATAGCGGTCGGGTTTGCATGAAATAAGGTAATGCAGGACTTGTCATTGCATTAGAAAGCCAGTGCAGTGTGTAGAATGCTGCGTGACCTTTGCAATGACTATGTCGTTTGACGATTTTACTCACCCACACCTCCCCAGCTTATAAAAGTAGATTGATGTTTACAGCCTGCACAGGCATTCTTCACATTCAGGTCATAATGGCTGACATGAATGGCTAAACGGTTCTAACTGTATACCATGGGTAGATTCTAGGGAGCTGCATTAGCTATGCTTTACATTTCAGTTGTGAATATGGGCAATAATTGTTGACTGGGATCTCAATTGCGCTAAATGCAGCAATAAAAGCTCCGAAGTCCTGACTCTGCATGGTTTCTATAACTAGTATTTGTTGTAATTCTCTCAATCCTGGCAGCTAGTGATAACTGAATGTATTCTCACATAGTACCATTTTCTTGATAAATACAAAAGTTTCAAAATAGTTGGGTTTTTTCCAGAATTTAAAACATGTTGATGCAACTACACAATCAATGAGACTTTTTGTGAACTGCGTGTTGGAGAATTTCTCACTACTAATTGTAGCTCCTGCTTCTTGGAAACTTAACTGCAGTAATCATGCATCCGTGAAGCAGTTTTCTTCTTCCTTTAGTTATGCAGCCAAAAATTGCGCAGTTTCTCGTGGTTTAATGTTCCGCTTCAACCCCCCAAAAACCCCCAGCCCAGCCAGCCAAAAAACTCAAACAAAACCCAAAAAACAAAACGGCAACTTCCCACTAAACCCACGAAAAAATTCCTGGCTGATTTTTCTGGAATTATATTGACAGACATTATGAGGAAAATTTATGCTTTTCCCAGGAAAAAAAAGTTATCCTTACAGAAGTTACAGATTATAATATAATATGTAATGTGCTAGGACTGGAATTACTTTGTAATGCTTGTACAATATGTTTTCACAGTGTAATTTCTTTCTGCAGCAAATAGAAAAAAAAATGCAGAGCAGTATTCCAGGCAATCTCAATCAATTTCTCCACTGTTACACAAGGTCTTCTGTTTATCACCATCACAGTGGATGGTGATACCTTTATCTAATAAAAGATAACACCTCCTAGGTGCTTGGGGTCTGTTAAGGACAAGTGTGTGAAGATTGATTTAAGTTATGCATTGCCAATGTTTTGTATGCAGCCTTGGCTCCTGGGGTTTTTTGTTCCTTTCTTATTTTGAGGTCACTTGCATGAGGAAGATCTGTTCTTGGCAGGTGTTTCTGGATACTCTTCTCACTTTTGTTGCCGTTTGAAATTTAGTTGCCGTGTCTGTTGTCTGTTCTGACAGAGCGTAGACCTGGATGACCACCAGAAACCTGAGTTTAGAAGAGTGTTTAGTTCTTCCATCATTGAAAATGGGCATCGATCTTCATCATCAGGTAGGAACAGGGCATGAAATGAAGCATCACTGCCTGTAAAGTACACGATCTTGTCAGTCATAGAGCAAATCTCACATTTGGGAAGGGTTAGAATTTGCTGTAGTTTCAGGATGGATATTGTCCTGTGGCGCCGACACTTTATTTCATAATTTCGAGTTTAATGTTAAAACTTTGGCTTTACTGTAAAGCATGTGCTATAATGTTTCATAAATTAGAGGCTATTACTGCTGCATTAACTTGAGACACGAGTGATAAGGCCTGCTATGCTGGGTGCCATTGTAGTCTTGCATCCAAAACATCTTGCAAGTCACCCCTCCGCTTCCATCATCCGTCAGCGGAGGAAGGACTTAACCATCTCCAGTTTAGAGAGTCATACAGTGTTTCGAAAAACCATGAAAAGAACAAAAATGCTGCTTCCTTAACAGGGGCAGGAGATTGGGAGCGAGGGCTGCGCAGAGGAAGAGAAGCTCACTGAATGCAAATGCTAGTATATTAATGATCTATAGACATTGTTCCTGCTGAGATTCACGTAGAGTAAGTTTGATAGCTGCTAGGATCACTTGCACTAGGGTTGTTTCTGCTACATAGATGGTACAATGTTTCACAGGGGATTAAATCCAATGATTTGTAAAATGTTGCCTGGACATTGGCTTGTAACTTTGTTACAAATCTGCAAGCAAATTTTCTGCCTCTCTCCCGTTTTTTATTCAGGTCAGGCAAAAGTCACTCGTGAACTGACCTGTTTTCAGATGTCGGAACCTTCTTCCCCTGAAGCCCATGCCCCTGCAGTCACCTTACAGATGCCCCACCTTCCTGTTACTGCAGTAACCAGGACATCTGAGAAGTTTTCAGGAGAGAACATCCGTCCAACAGGAACAACTAATACATCTTCTTGCCTGCTGGGACAGGGCAAGAGCACAAATACAGTGGGAGTGAAGTCTTCCAACCAGCCAGGTAAGAGAGAAAAATAACATGCTGAAGCTGCATCCTGCTTCCTTTCTTCAACTGGTGCTGTGAATATTGTTCTGTGACCTAGTGGTAACTATGAAACCTTGCTTTTATGGCTAAATATCCCATTGTGGGACACTCCAGTTTGGAATACTGTGGGTCCTAGCTGGAGCTTTCGGCTGTAATGCCACATCCGCAGACTATTTTTGTGCCTAATGTAGTTGAGTTTTGCGTGAAGCAGATACTGCGGCATACTGACTGAATTCAGTAAGTTACCGAATCTCTTAAACGTGCCCAGCTCTTTTAATGAAATTTGTAGACATTTTTAGTGCTTTGAGACTGGAGGCCCTGTGAGAAGTTAGGCAGCTATTTGGCTAAGAGGTTCCAATAGTCATCTGGAGGAAGGAATGACTGACAGCAGTCTGACACATATAAACACATCAGTGATTGCAGAATCTTAGTTCAATTGAAATTGAGTTTTAAAAAAAATATTTCACATTGAAGCCATTCATCCTTGGCTGTGACACTTACAAATTGGACTTTATATATGGGTCAGAAATTATAGCAGGATACCAGATGGGATTGCTAGCAAGAGATAGGGATTATCTGCACATGATTCTTTTAATTTTTATCTTACTAAAGCTGAGAATGTAGCAAACACTTCCTTTCTCTTTTTTTGTGCTGATAAAGTGAAGGACTGGAATTCAATTACAATGAAAACAATGGATTCATTGGCCACTGGAGGTGACTGTTCCAATCTGCATGCCCTTATGCAACAAAAATTGAGAGTGATTCCATGCCCTTTAGGGGTTCAAACCTGAGCGTGTAGTTTTCATTTTTAAGTAGCTCCAGCTGCTTTGGAACACATTCTGCCACACTTGCTCTTTCTGCATGTCTCTAGCAGCCAGAAAGCGCTGTAAAGCGCTCTTTTGCCCGAGAAAAGCAACACTCTGGGGGACTTGTGTAACTTTGCTTGCAGCAGCACCTTGGTGTGTTTTCTGTGTTCTCCAAGTGAAAATAAGCCTGTGGGGAGCCCGTGGTAGCTCCAGCTGCTTTGGAACACATTCTGCCACACTTGCTCTTTCTGCATGTCTCTAGCAGCCAGAAAGCGCTGTAAAGCGCTCTTTTCTCGAGAAAAGCAACACTCTGGGGGACCCCTGTAACTTTGCTTGCAGCAGCACCTTGGTGTGTTTTCTGTGTTCTCCAAGTGAAAATAAGCCTGTCCGGAGCCCGTGGTAGCTCCAGCTGCTTTGGAACACATTCTGCCACACTTGCTGTTTCTGCATGTCTCTAGCAGCCAGAAAGCGCTGTAAAGCGCTCTTTTGCCCGAGAAAAGCAACACTCAGGGGGACTTCTGTAACTTTGCTTGCAGCAGTACCTTGGTGTGTTTTCTGTGTTCTCCAAGTGAAAATAAGCCTGTCCGGAGCCCGTGGTAGCTCCAGCTGCTTTGGAACACATTCTGCCACACTTGCTCTTTCTGCATGTCTCTAGCAGCCAGAAAGCGCTGTAAAGCGCTCTTTTCTCGAGAAAAGCAACACTCAGGGGGACTTCTGTAACTTTGCTTGCAGCAGCACCTTGGTGTGTTTTCTGTGTTCTCCAAGTGAAAATAAGCCTGTCCGGAGCCCGTGGTAGCTCCAGCTGCTTTGGAACACATTCTGCCACACTTGCTGTTTCTGCATGTCTCTAGCAGCCAGAAAGCGCTGTAAAGCGCTCTTTTGCCCGAGAAAAGCAACACTCAGGGGGACCTCTGTAACTTTGCTTGCAGCAGCACCTTGGTGTGTTTTCTGTGTTCTCCAAGTGAAAATAAGCCTGTCCGGAGCCCGTGGTAGCTCCAGCTGCTTTGGAACACATTCTGCCACACTTGCTCTTTCTGCATGTCTCTAGCAGCCAGAAAGCGCTGTAAAGCGCTCTTTTCCCCAGAAAAGCAACACTCAGGGGGACTTCTGTAACTTTGCTTGCAGCAGCACCTTGGTGTGTTTTCTGTGTTCTCCAAGTGAAAATAAGCCTGTCCGGAGCCCGTGGTAGCTCCAGCTGCTTTGGAACACATTCTGCCACACTTGCTGTTTCTGCATGTCTCTAGCAGCCAGAAAGCGCTGTAAAGCGCTCTTTTCTCGAGAAAAGCAACACTCAGGGGGACTTCTGTAACTTTGCTTGCAGCAGCACCTTGGTGTGTTTTCTGTGTTCTCCAAGTGAAAATAAGCCTGTGCGGAGCCCGTGGTAGCTCCAGCTGCTTTGGAACACATTCTGCCACACTTGCTGTTTCTGCATGTCTCTAGCAGCCAGAAAGCGCTGTAAAGCGCTCTTTTCTCGAGAAAAGCAACACTCAGGGGGACTTCTGTAACTTTGCTTGCAGCAGCACCTTGGTGTGTTTTCTGTGTTCTCCAAGTGAAAATAAGCCTGTCCGGAGCCCGTGGTAGCTCCAGCTGCTTTGGAACACATTCTGCCACACTTGCTGTTTCTGCATGTCTCTAGCAGCCAGAAAGCGCTGTAAAGCGCTCTTTTGCCCGAGAAAAGCAACACTCAGGGGGACTTCTGTAACTTTGCTTGCAGCAGCACCTTGGTGTGTTTTCTGTGTTCTCCAAGTGAAAATAAGCCTGTCCGGAGCCCGTGGTAGCTCCAGCTGCTTTGGAACACATTCTGCCACACTTGCTCTTTCTGCATGTCTCTAGCAGCCAGAAAGCGCTGTAAAGCGCTCTTTTCTCGAGAAAAGCAACACTCTGGGGGACCCCTGTAACTTTGCTTGCAGCAGCACCTTGGTGTGTTTTCTGTGTTCTCCAAGTGAAAATAAGCCTGTGGGGAGCCCGTGGTAGCTCCAGCTGCTTTGGAACACATTCTGCCACACTTGCTCTTTCTGCATGTCTCTAGCAGCCAGAAAGCGCTGTAAAGCGCTCTTTTGCCCGAGAAAAGCAACACTCAGGGGGACTTCTGTAACTTTGCTTGCAGCAGCACCTTGGTGTGTTTTCTGTGTTCTCCAAGTGAAAATAAGCCTGTGGGGAGCCCGTGGTAGCTCCAGCTGCTTTGGAACACATTCTGCCACACTTGCTCTTTCTGCATGTCTCTAGGAGCCAGAAAGCGCTGTAAAGCGCTCTTTTGCCCGAGAAAAGCAACACTCTGGGGGACCTCTGTAACTTTGCTTGCAGCAGCGCCTTGGTGTGTTTTCTGTGTTCTCCAAGTGAAAATAAGCCTGTCCGGAGCCCGTGGTAGCTCCTGCTGCTTTGGAACACATTCTGCCACACTTGCTGTTTCTGCATGTCTCTAGCAGCCAGAAAGCGCTGTAAAGCGCTCTTTTCTCGAGAAAAGCAACACTCAGGGGGACTTCTGTAACTTTGCTTGCAGCAGCACCTTGGTGTGTTTTCTGTGTTCTCCAAGTGAAAATAAGCCTGTCCGGAGCCCGTGGTAGCTCCAGCTGCTTTGGAACACATTCTGCCACACTTGCTGTTTCTGCATGTCTCTAGCAGCCAGAAAGCGCTGTAAAGCGCTCTTTTGCCCGAGAAAAGCAACACTCAGGGGGACCTCTGTAACTTTGCTTGCAGCAGCACCTTGGTGTGTTTTCTGTGTTCTCCAAGTGAAAATAAGTCTTTCAGGAGCCCGTGGTAGCTCCAGCTGCTTTGGAACACATTCTGCCACACTTGCTCTTTCTGCATGTCTCTAGCAGCCAGAAAGCGCTGTAAAGCGCTCTTTTCTCGAGAAAAGCAACACTCAGGGGGACTTCTGTAACTTTGCTTGCAGCAGCACCTTGGTGTGTTTTCTGTGTTCTCCAAGTGAAAATAAGCCTGTCCGGAGCCCGTGGTAGCTCCAGCTGCTTTGGAACACATTCTGCCACACTTGCTGTTTCTGCATGTCTCTAGCAGCCAGAAAGCGCTGTAAAGCGCTCTTTTGCCCGAGAAAAGCAACACTCAGGGGGACCTCTGTAACTTTGCTTGCAGCAGCACCTTGGTGTGTTTTCTGTGTTCTCCAAGTGAAAATAAGCCTGTCCGGAGCCCGTGGTAGCTCCAGCTGCTTTGGAACACATTCTGCCACACTTGCTCTTTCTGCATGTCTCTAGCAGCCAGAAAGCGCTGTAAAGCGCTCTTTTCTCGAGAAAAGCAACACTCAGGGGGACCCCTGTAACTTTGCTTGCAGCAGCACCTTGGTGTGTTTTCTGTGTTCTCCAAGTGAAAATAAGCCTGTCCGGAGCCCGTGGTAGCTCCAGCTGCTTTGGAACACATTCTGCCACACTTGCTCTTTCTGCATGTCTCTAGCAGCCAGAAAGCGCTGTAAAGCGCTCTTTTGCCCGAGAAAAGCAACACTCAGGGGGACTTCTGTAACTTTGCTTGCAGCAGCACCTTGGTGTGTTTTCTGTGTTCTCCAAGTGAAAATAAGCCTGTCCGGAGCCCGTGGTAGCTCCAGCTGCTTTGGAACACATTGTGCCACACTTGCTGTTTCTGCATGTCTCTAGCAGCCAGAAAGCGCTGTAAAGCGCTCTTTTCTCGAGAAAAGCAACACTCAGGGGGACTTCTGTAACTTTGCTTGCAGCAGCACCTTGGTGTGTTTTCTGTGTTCTCCAAGTGAAAATAAGCCTGTCAGGAGCCCGTGGTAGCTCCAGCTGCTTTGGAACACATTCTGCCACACTTGCTGTTTCTGCATGTCTCTAGCAGCCAGAAAGCGCTGTAAAGCGCTCTTTTCTCGAGAAAAGCAACACTCAGGGGGACTTCTGTAACTTTGCTTGCAGCAGCACCTTGGTGTGTTTTCTGTGTTCTCCAAGTGAAAATAAGCCTGTCCGGAGCCCGTGGTAGCTCCAGCTGCTTTGGAACACATTCTGCCACACTTGCTCTTTCTGCATGTCTCTAGCAGCCAGAAAGCGCTGTAAAGCGCTCTTTTGCCCGAGAAAAGCAACACTCAGGGGGACTTCTGTAACTTTGCTTGCAGCAGCACCTTGGTGTGTTTTCTGTGTTCTCCAAGTGAAAATAAGCCTGTCCGGAGCCCGTGGTAGCTCCAGCTGCTTTGGAACACATTCTGCCACACTTGCTCTTTCTGCATGTCTCTAGCAGCCAGAAAGCGCTGTAAAGCGCTCTTTTCTCGAGAAAAGCAACACTCAGGGGGACCCCTGTAACTTTGCTTGCAGCAGCACCTTGGTGTGTTTTCTGTGTTCTCCAAGTGAAAATAAGCCTGTCCGGAGCCCGTGGTAGCTCCAGCTGCTTTGGAACACATTCTGCCACACTTGCTCTTTCTGCATGTCTCTAGCAGCCAGAAAGCGCTGTAAAGCGCTCTTTTGCCGGAGAAAAGCAACACTCAGGGGGACTTCTGTAACTTTGCTTGCAGCAGCACCTTGGTGTGTTTTCTGTGTTCTCCAAGTGAAAATAAGCCTGTCCGGAGCCCGTGGTAGCTCCAGCTGCTTTGGAACACATTCTGCCACACTTGCTCTTTCTGCATGTCTCTAGCAGCCAGAAAGCGCTGTAAAGCGCTCTTTTGCCCGAGAAAAGCAACACTCTGGGGGACCTCTGTAACTTTGCTTGCAGCAGCACCTTGGTGTGTTTTCTGTGTTCTCCAAGTGAAAATAAGCCTGTCCGGAGCCCGTGGTAGCTCCAGCTGCTTTGGAACACATTCTGCCACACTTGCTCTTTCTGCATGTCTCTAGCAGCCAGAAAGCGCTGTAAAGCGCTCTTTTCTCGAGAAAAGCAACACTCAGGGGGACTTCTGTAACTTTGCTTGCAGCAGCACCTTGGTGTGTTTTCTGTGTTCTCCAAGTGAAAATAAGCCTGTCCGGAGCCCGTGGTAGCTCCAGCTGCTTTGGAACACATTCTGCCACACTTGCTGTTTCTGCATGTCTCTAGCAGCCAGAAAGCGCTGTAAAGCGCTCTTTTCTCGAGAAAAGCAACACTCAGGGGGACCTCTGTAACTTTGCTTGCAGCAGCACCTTGGTGTGTTTTCTGTGTTCTCCAAGTGAAAATAAGCCTGTCCGGAGCCCGTGGTAGCTCCAGCTGCTTTGGAACACATTCTGCCACACTTGCTCTTTCTGCATGTCTCTAGCAGCCAGAAAGCGCTGTAAAGCGCTCTTTTCTCGAGAAAAGCAACACTCAGGGGGACTTCTGTAACTTTGCTTGCAGCAGCACCTTGGTGTGTTTTCTGTGTTCTCCAAGTGAAAATAAGTCTTTCAGGAGCCCGTGGTAGCTCCAGCTGCTTTGGAACACATTCTGCCACACTTGCTCTTTCTGCATGTCTCTAGCAGCCAGAAAGCGCTGTAAAGCGCTCTTTTCTCGAGAAAAGCAACACTCAGGGGGACTTCTGTAACTTTGCTTGCAGCAGCACCTTGGTGTGTTTTCTGTGTTCTCCAAGTGAAAATAAGCCTGTCTGGAGCCCGTGGTAGCTCCAGCTGCTTTGGAACACATTCTGCCACACTTGCTGTTTCTGCATGTCTCTAGCAGCCAGAAAGCGCTGTAAAGCGCTCTTTTGCCCGAGAAAAGCAACACTCAGGGGGACCTCTGTAACTTTGCTTGCAGCAGCACCTTGGTGTGTTTTCTGTGTTCTCCAAGTGAAAATAAGCCTGTGCGGAGCCCGTGGTAGCTCCAGCTGCTTTGGAACACATTCTGCCACACTTGCTGTTTCTGCATGTCTCTAGCAGCCAGAAAGCGCTGTAAAGCGCTCTTTTCTCGAGAAAAGCAACACTCAGGGGGACTTCTGTAACTTTGCTTGCAGCAGCACCTTGGTGTGTTTTCTGTGTTCTCCAAGTGAAAATAAGCCTGTCCGGAGCCCGTGGTAGCTCCAGCTGCTTTGGAACACATTCTGCCACACTTGCTGTTTCTGCATGTCTCTAGCAGCCAGAAAGCGCTGTAAAGCGCTCTTTTCTCGAGAAAAGCAACACTCTGGGGGACTTCTGTAACTTTGCTTGCAGCAGCACCTTGGTGTGTTTTCTGTGTTCTCCAAGTGAAAATAAGCCTGTCCGGAGCCCGTGGTAGCTCCAGCTGCTTTGGAACACATTCTGCCACACTTGCTGTTTCTGCATGTCTCTAGCAGCCAGAAAGCGCTGTAAAGCGCTCTTTTCTCGAGAAAAGCAACACTCAGGGGGACCTCTGTAACTTTGCTTGCAGCAGCACCTTGGTGTGTTTTCTGTGTTCTCCAAGTGAAAATAAGCCTGTGCAGAGCCCGTGGTAGCTCCAGCTGCTTTGGAACGCATTCTGCCACACTTGCTCTTTCTGCATGTCTCTAGCAGCCAGAAAGCGCTGTAAAGCGCTCTTTTCTCGAGAAAAGCAACACTCTGGGGGACTTCTGTAACTTTGCTTGCAGCAGCACCTTGGTGTGTTTTCTGTGTTCTCCAAGTGAAAATAAGCCTGTCCGGAGCCCGTGGTAGCTCCAGCTGCTTTGGAACACATTCTGCCACACTTGCTCTTTCTGCATGTGTCTAGCAGCCAGAAAGCGCTGTAAAGCGCTCTTTTCTCGAGAAAAGCAACACTCAGGGGGACTTCTGTAACTTTGCTTGCAGCAGCACCTTGGTGTGTTTTCTGTGTTCTCCAAGTGAAAATAAGCCTGTGGGGAGCCCGTGGTAGCTCCAGCTGCTTTGGAACACATTCTGCCACACTTGCTGTTTCTGCATGTCTCTAGCAGCCAGAAAGCGCTGTAAAAGCGCTCTTTTGCCCGAGAAAAGCAACACTCTGGGGGACCTCTGTAACTTTGCTTGCAGCAGCACCTTGGTGTGTTTTCTGTGTTCTCCAAGTGAAAATAAGCCTGTCCGGAGCCCGTGGTAGCTCCAGCTGCTTTGGAACACATTCTGCCACACTTGCTCTTTCTGCATGTCTCTAGCAGCCAGAAAGCGCTGTAAAGCGCTCTTTTCTCGAGAAAAGCAACACTCTGGGGGACCCCTGTAACTTTGCTTGCAGCAGCACCTTGGTGTGTTTTCTGTGTTCTCCAAGTGAAAATAAGCCTGTCCGGAGCCCGTGGTAGCTCCAGCTGCTTTGGAACACATTCTGCCACACTTGCTGTTTCTGCATGTCTCTAGCAGCCAGAAAGCGCTGTAAAGCGCCCTTTTGCCCGAGAAAAGCAACACTCTGGGAAACCTCTGTAACTTTGCTTGCAGCAGCACCTTGGTGTGTTTTCTGTGTTCTCCAAGTGAAAATAAGCCTGTCCGGAGCCCGTGGTAGCTCCAGCTGCTTTGGAACACATTCTGCCACACTTGCTCTTTCTGCATGTCTCTAGCAGCCAGAAAGCGCTGTAAAGCGCTCTTTTCTCGAGAAAAGCAACACTCAGGGGGACTTCTGTAACTTTGCTTGCAGCAGCACCTTGGTGTGTTTTCTGTGTTCTCCAAGTGAAAATAAGCCTGTCAGGAGCCCGTGGTAGCTCCAGCTGCTTTGGAACACATTCTGCCACACTTGCTCTTTCTGCATGTCTCTAGCAGCCAGAAAGCGCTGTAAAGCGCTCTTTTGCCCGAGAAAAGCAACACTCTGGGGGACCTCTGTAACTTTGCTTGCAGCAGCACCTTGGTGTGTTTTCTGTGTTCTCCAAGTGAAAATAAGCCTGTCCGGAGCCCGTGGTAGCTCCTGCTGCTTTGGAACACATTCTGCCACACTTGCTGTTTCTGCATGTCTCTAGCAGCCAGAAAGCGCTGTAAAGCGCTCTTTTGCCCGAGAAAAGCAACACTCAGGGGGACCTCTGTAACTTTGCTTGCAGCAGCACCTTGGTGTGTTTTCTGTGTTCTCCAAGTGAAAATAAGCCTGTCCGGAGCCCGTGGTAGCTCCAGCTGCTTTGGAACACATTCTGCCACACTTGCTCTTTCTGCATGTCTCTAGCAGCCAGAAAGCGCTGTAAAGCGCTCTTTTGCCCGAGAAAAGCAACACTCAGGGGGACTTCTGTAACTTTGCTTGCAGCAGCACCTTGGTGTGTTTTCTGTGTTCTCCAAGTGAAAATAAGCCTGTCCGGAGCCCGTGGTAGCTCCAGCTGCTTTGGAACACATTCTGCCACACTTGCTGTTTCTGCATGTCTCTAGCAGCCAGAAAGCGCTGTAAAGCGCTCTTTTCTCGAGAAAAGCAACACTCAGGGGGACCCCTGTAACTTTGCTTGCAGCAGCACCTTGGTGTGTTTTCTGTGTTCTCCAAGTGAAAATAAGCCTGTCAGGAGCCCGTGGTAGCTCCAGCTGCTTTGGAACACATTCTGCCACACTTGCTGTTTCTGCATGTCTCTAGCAGCCAGAAAGCGCTGTAAAGCGCTCTTTTCTCGAGAAAAGCAACACTCAGGGGGACTTCTGTAACTTTGCTTGCAGCAGCACCTTGGTGTGTTTTCTGTGTTCTCCAAGTGAAAATAAGCCTGTCCGGAGCCCGTGGTAGCTCCAGCTGCTTTGGAACACATTCTGCCACACTTGCTCTTTCTGCATGTCTCTAGCAGCCAGAAAGCGCTGTAAAGCGCTCTTTTGCCCGAGAAAAGCAACACTCAGGGGGACTTCTGTAACTTTGCTTGCAGCAGCACCTTGGTGTGTTTTCTGTGTTCTCCAAGTGAAAATAAGCCTGTCCGGAGCCCGTGGTAGCTCCAGCTGCTTTGGAACACATTGTGCCACACTTGCTGTTTCTGCATGTCTCTAGCAGCCAGAAAGCGCTGTAAAGCGCTCTTTTCTCGAGAAAAGCAACACTCAGGGGGACTTCTGTAACTTTGCTTGCAGCAGCACCTTGGTGTGTTTTCTGTGTTCTCCAAGTGAAAATAAGCCTGTCAGGAGCCCGTGGTAGCTCCAGCTGCTTTGGAACACATTCTGCCACACTTGCTGTTTCTGCATGTCTCTAGCAGCCAGAAAGCGCTGTAAAGCGCTCTTTTCTCGAGAAAAGCAACACTCAGGGGGACTTCTGTAACTTTGCTTGCAGCAGCACCTTGGTGTGTTTTCTGTGTTCTCCAAGTGAAAATAAGCCTGTCCGGAGCCTGTGGTAGCTCCAGCTGCTTTGGAACACATTCTGCCACACTTGCTCTTTCTGCATGTCTCTAGCAGCCAGAAAGCGCTGTAAAGCGCTCTTTTGCCCGAGAAAAGCAACACTCAGGGGGACTTCTGTAACTTTGCTTGCAGCAGCACCTTGGTGTGTTTTCTGTGTTCTCCAAGTGAAAATAAGCCTGTGGGGAGCCCGTGGTAGCTCCAGCTGCTTTGGAACACATTCTGCCACACTTGCTCTTTCTGCATGTCTCTAGCAGCCAGAAAGCGCTGTAAAGCGCTCTTTTCTCGAGAAAAGCAACACTCTGGGGGACCCCTGTAACTTTGCTTGCAGCAGCACCTTGGTGTGTTTTCTGTGTTCTCCAAGTGAAAATAAGCCTGTCCGGAGCCCGTGGTAGCTCCAGCTGCTTTGGAACACATTCTGCCACACTTGCTCTTTCTGCATGTCTCTAGCAGCCAGAAAGCGCTGTAAAGCGCTCTTTTGCCCGAGAAAAGCAACACTCTGGGAAACCTCTGTAACTTTGCTTGCAGCAGCACCTTGGTGTGTTTTCTGTGTTCTCCAAGTGAAAATAAGCCTGTCCGGAGCCCGTGGTAGCTCCAGCTGCTTTGGAACACATTCTGCCACACTTGCTCTTTCTGCATGTCTCTAGCAGCCAGAAAGCGCTGTAAAGCGCTCTTTTGCCCGAGAAAAGCAACACTCTGGGGGACCTCTGTAACTTTGCTTGCAGCAGCACCTTGGTGTGTTTTCTGTGTTCTCCAAGTGAAAATAAGCCTGTCCGGAGCCCGTGGTAGCTCCAGCTGCTTTGGAACACATTCTGCCACACTTGCTGTTTCTGCATGTCTCTAGCAGCCAGAAAGCGCTGTAAAGCGCTCTTTTCTCGAGAAAAGCAACACTCAGGGGGACTTCTGTAACTTTGCTTGCAGCAGCACCTTGGTGTGTTTTCTGTGTTCTCCAAGTGAAAATAAGCCTGTCCGGAGCCCGTGGTAGCTCCAGCTGCTTTGGAACACATTCTGCCACACTTGCTCTTTCTGCATGTCTCTAGCAGCCAGAAAGCGCTGTAAAGCGCTCTTTTGCCCGAGAAAAGCAACACTCTGGGAAACCTCTGTAACTTTGCTTGCAGCAGCACCTTGGTGTGTTTTCTGTGTTCTCCAAGTGAAAATAAGCCTGTCCGGAGCCCGTGGTAGCTCCAGCTGCTTTGGAACACATTCTGCCACACTTGCTCTTTCTGCATGTCTCTAGCAGCCAGAAAGCGCTGTAAAGCGCTCTTTTCTCGAGAAAAGCAACACTCAGGGGGACTTCTGTAACTTTGCTTGCAGCAGCACCTTGGTGTGTTTTCTGTGTTCTCCAAGTGAAAATAAGCCTGTCCGGAGCCCGTGGTAGCTCCAGCTGCTTTGGAACACATTCTGCCACACTTGCTGTTTCTGCATGTCTCTAGCAGCCAGAAAGCGCTGTAAAGCGCTCTTTTCTCGAGAAAAGCAACACTCAGGGGGACTTCTGTAACTTTGCTTGCAGCAGCACCTTGGTGTGTTTTCTGTGTTCTCCAAGTGAAAATAAGCCTGTGGGGAGCCCGTGGTAGCTCCAGCTGCTTTGGAACACATTCTGCCACACTTGCTCTTTCTGCATGTCTCTAGCAGCCAGAAAGCGCTGTAAAAGCGCTCTTTTGCCCGAGAAAAGCAACACTCAGGGGGACCTCTGTAACTTTGCTTGCAGCAGCACCTTGGTGTGTTTTCTGTGTTCTCCAAGTGAAAATAAGCCTGTCCGGAGCCCGTGGTAGCTCCAGCTGCTTTGGAACACATTCTGCCACACTTGCTGTTTCTGCATGTCTCTAGCAGCCAGAAAGCGCTGTAAAGCGCTCTTTTCTCGAGAAAAGCAACACTCAGGGGGACTTCTGTAACTTTGCTTGCAGCAGCACCTTGGTGTGTTTTCTGTGTTCTCCAAGTGAAAATAAGCCTGTGCGGAGCCCGTGGTAGCTCCAGCTGCTTTGGAACACATTCTGCCACACTTGCTCTTTCTGCATGTCTCTAGCAGCCAGAAAGCACAGTAAAGTACTCTTTTCTCGAGAAAAGCAACACTCTGGGAAACCTCTGTAACTTTGCTTGCAGCAGCACCTTGGTGTGTTTTCTGTGTTCTCCAAGTGAAAATAAGCCTGTCCGGAGCCCGTGGTAGCTCCAGCTGCTTTGGAACACATTCTGCCATACTTGCTGTTTCTGCATGTCTCTAGCAGCCAGAAAGCGCTGTAAAGCGCTCTTTTGCCCGAGAAAAGCAACACTCAGGGGGACCTCTGTAACTTTGCTTGCAGCAGCACCTTGGTGTGTTTTCTGTGTTCTCCAAGTGAAAATAAGCCTGTGCGGAGCCCGTGGTAGCTCCAGCTGCTTTGGAACACATTCTGCCACACTTGCTCTTTCTGCATGTCTCTAGCAGCCAGAAAGCGCTGTAAAGCGCTCTTTTCTCGAGAAAAGCAACACTCTGGGGGACTTCTGTAACTTTGCTTGCAGCAGCACCTTGGTGTGTTTTCTGTGTTCTCCAAGTGAAAATAAGCCTGTCCGGAGCCCGTGGTAGCTCCAGCTGCTTTGGAACACATTCTGCCACACTTGCTCTTTCTGCATGTGTCTAGCAGCCAGAAAGCGCTGTAAAGCGCTCTTTTCTCGAGAAAAGCAACACTCAGGGGGACTTCTGTAACTTTGCTTGCAGCAGCACCTTGGTGTGTTTTCTGTGTTCTCCAAGTGAAAATAAGCCTGTGGGGAGCCCGTGGTAGCTCCAGCTGCTTTGGAACACATTCTGCCACACTTGCTCTTTCTGCATGTCTCTAGCAGCCAGAAAGCGCTGTAAAAGCGCTCTTTTGCCCGAGAAAAGCAACACTCTGGGGGACCTCTGTAACTTTGCTTGCAGCAGCACCTTGGTGTGTTTTCTGTGTTCTCCAAGTGAAAATAAGCCTGTGCGGAGCCCGTGGTAGCTCCAGCTGCTTTGGAACACATTCTGCCACACTTGCTGTTTCTGCGTGTCTCTAGCAGCCAGAAAGCGCTGTAAAGCGCTCTTTTCTCGAGAAAAGCAACACTCTGGGGGACCCCTGTAACTTTGCTTGCAGCAGCACCTTGGTGTGTTTTCTGTGTTCTCCAAGTGAAAATAAGCCTGTGGGGAGCCCGTGGTAGCTCCAGCTGCTTTGGAACACATTCTGCCACACTTGCTCTTTCTGCATGTCTCTAGCAGCCAGAAAGCGCTGTAAAGCGCCCTTTTGCCCGAGAAAAGCAACACTCTGGGAAACCTCTGTAACTTTGCTTGCAGCAGCACCTTGGTGTGTTTTCTGTGTTCTCCAAGTGAAAATAAGCCTGTCCGGAGCCCGTGGTAGCTCCAGCTGCTTTGGAACACATTCTGCCACACTTGCTCTTTCTGCATGTCTCTAGCAGCCAGAAAGCGCTGTAAAGCGCTCTTTTCTCGAGAAAAGCAACACTCAGGGGGACTTCTGTAACTTTGCTTGCAGCAGCACCTTGGTGTGTTTTCTGTGTTCTCCAAGTGAAAATAAGCCTGTCAGGAGCCCGTGGTAGCTCCAGCTGCTTTGGAACACATTCTGCCACACTTGCTCTTTCTGCATGTCTCTAGCAGCCAGAAAGCGCTGTAAAGCGCTCTTTTGCCCGAGAAAAGCAACACTCTGGGGGACCTCTGTAACTTTGCTTGCAGCAGCACCTTGGTGTGTTTTCTGTGTTCTCCAAGTGAAAATAAGCCTGTCCGGAGCCCGTGGTAGCTCCTGCTGCTTTGGAACACATTCTGCCACACTTGCTGTTTCTGCATGTCTCTAGCAGCCAGAAAGCGCTGTAAAGCGCTCTTTTCTCGAGAAAAGCAACACTCAGGGGGACTTCTGTAACTTTGCTTGCAGCAGCACCTTGGTGTGTTTTCTGTGTTCTCCAAGTGAAAATAAGCCTGTCTGGAGCCCGTGGTAGCTCCAGCTGCTTTGGAACACATTCTGCCACACTTGCTCTTTCTGCATGTTTCTAGCAGCCAGAAAGCGCTGTAAAGCGCTCTTTTGCCCGAGAAAAGCAACACTCAGGGGGACCTCTGTAACTTTGCTTGCAGCAGCACCTTGGTGTGTTTTCTGTGTTCTCCAAGTGAAAATAAGCCTGTCCGGAGCCCGTGGTAGCTCCAGCTGCTTTGGAACACATTCTGCCACACTTGCTGTTTCTGCATGTCTCTAGCAGCCAGAAAGCGCTGTAAAGCGCTCTTTTCTCGAGAAAAGCAACACTCAGGGGGACTTCTGTAACTTTGCTTGCAGCAGCACCTTGGTGTGTTTTCTGTGTTCTCCAAGTGAAAATAAGCCTGTGGGGAGCCCGTGGTAGCTCCAGCTGCTTTGGAACACATTCTGCCACACTTGCTGTTTCTGCATGTCTCTAGCAGCCAGAAAGCGCTGTAAAGCGCTCTTTTCTCGAGAAAAGCAACACTCAGGGGGACCCCTGTAACTTTGCTTGCAGCAGCACCTTGGTGTGTTTTCTGTGTTCTCCAAGTGAAAATAAGCCTGTCAGGAGCCCGTGGTAGCTCCAGCTGCTTTGGAACACATTCTGCCACACTTGCTCTTTCTGCATGTCTCTAGCAGCCAGAAAGCGCTGTAAAGCGCTCTTTTCTCGAGAAAAGCAACACTCAGGGGGACTTCTGTAACTTTGCTTGCAGCAGCACCTTGGTGTGTTTTCTGTGTTCTCCAAGTGAAAATAAGCCTGTCAGGAGCCCGTGGTAGCTCCAGCTGCTTTGGAACACATTCTGCCACACTTGCTGTTTCTGCATGTCTCTAGCAGCCAGAAAGCGCTGTAAAGCGCTCTTTTGCCCGAGAAAAGCAACACTCAGGGGGACCTCTGTAACTTTGCTTGCAGCAGCACCTTGGTGTGTTTTCTGTGTTCTCCAAGTGAAAATAAGCCTGTGCGGAGCCCGTGGTAGCTCCAGCTGCTTTGGAACACATTCTGCCACACTTGCTGTTTCTGCATGTCTCTAGCAGCCAGAAAGCGCTGTAAAGCGCTCTTTTCTCGAGAAAAGCAACACTCAGGGGGACTTCTGTAACTTTGCTTGCAGCAGCACCTTGGTGTGTTTTCTGTGTTCTCCAAGTGAAAATAAGCCTGTCCGGAGCCCGTGGTAGCTCCAGCTGCTTTGGAACACATTCTGCCACACTTGCTCTTTCTGCATGTCTCTAGCAGCCAGAAAGCGCTGTAAAGCGCTCTTTTCTCGAGAAAAGCAACACTCAGGGGGACTTCTGTAACTTTGCTTGCAGCAGCACCTTGGTGTGTTTTCTGTGTTCTCCAAGTGAAAATAAGCCTGTCCGGAGCCCGTGGTAGCTCCAGCTGCTTTGGAACACATTCTGCCACACTTGCTCTTTCTGCATGTCTCTAGCAGCCAGAAAGCGCTGTAAAGCGCTCTTTTCTCGAGAAAAGCAACACTCTGGGAAACCTCTGTAACTTTGCTTGCAGCAGCACCTTGGTGTGTTTTCTGTGTTCTCCAAGTGAAAATAAGCCTGTCCGGAGCCCGTGGTAGCTCCAGCTGCTTTGGAACACATTGTGCCACACTTGCTGTTTCTGCATGTCTCTAGCAGCCAGAAAGCGCTGTAAAGCGCTCTTTTCTCGAGAAAAGCAACACTCAGGGGGACTTCTGTAACTTTGCTTGCAGCAGCACCTTGGTGTGTTTTCTGTGTTCTCCAAGTGAAAATAAGCCTGTCAGGAGCCCGTGGTAGCTCCAGCTGCTTTGGAACACATTCTGCCACACTTGCTCTTTCTGCATGTCTCTAGCAGCCAGAAAGCGCTGTAAAGCGCTCTTTTCTCGAGAAAAGCAACACTCAGGGGGACTTCTGTAACTTTGCTTGCAGCAGCACCTTGGTGTGTTTTCTGTGTTCTCCAAGTGAAAATAAGCCTGTCCGGAGCCCGTGGTAGCTCCAGCTGCTTTGGAACACATTCTGCCACACTTGCTCTTTCTGCATGTCTCTAGCAGCCAGAAAGCGCTGTAAAGCGCTCTTTTGCCCGAGAAAAGCAACACTCAGGGGGACTTCTGTAACTTTGCTTGCAGCAGCACCTTGGTGTGTTTTCTGTGTTCTCCAAGTGAAAATAAGCCTGTCCGGAGCCCGTGGTAGCTCCAGCTGCTTTGGAACACATTCTGCCACACTTGCTCTTTCTGCATGTCTCTAGCAGCCAGAAAGCGCTGTAAAGCGCTCTTTTCTCGAGAAAAGCAACACTCAGGGGGACTTCTGTAACTTTGCTTGCAGCAGCACCTTGGTGTGTTTTCTGTGTTCTCCAAGTGAAAATAAGCCTGTCCGGAGCCCGTGGTAGCTCCAGCTGCTTTGGAACACATTCTGCCACACTTGCTCTTTCTGCATGTCTCTAGCAGCCAGAAAGCGCTGTAAAGCGCTCTTTTGCCCGAGAAAAGCAACACTCTGGGAAACCTCTGTAACTTTGCTTGCAGCAGCACCTTGGTGTGTTTTCTGTGTTCTCCAAGTGAAAATAAGCCTGTCCGGAGCCCGTGGTAGCTCCAGCTGCTTTGGAACACATTCTGCCACACTTGCTCTTTCTGCATGTCTCTAGCAGCCAGAAAGCGCTGTAAAGCGCTCTTTTCTCGAGAAAAGCAACACTCAGGGGGACTTCTGTAACTTTGCTTGCAGCAGCACCTTGGTGTGTTTTCTGTGTTCTCCAAGTGAAAATAAGTCTTTCAGGAGCCCGTGGTAGCTCCAGCTGCTTTGGAACACATTCTGCCACACTTGCTCTTTCTGCATGTCTCTAGCAGCCAGAAAGCGCTGTAAAGCGCTCTTTTCTCGAGAAAAGCAACACTCAGGGGGACTTCTGTAACTTTGCTTGCAGCAGCACCTTGGTGTGTTTTCTGTGTTCTCCAAGTGAAAATAAGCCTGTCTGGAGCCCGTGGTAGCTCCAGCTGCTTTGGAACACATTCTGCCACACTTGCTGTTTCTGCATGTCTCTAGCAGCCAGAAAGCGCTGTAAAGCGCTCTTTTGCCCGAGAAAAGCAACACTCAGGGGGACCTCTGTAACTTTGCTTGCAGCAGCACCTTGGTGTGTTTTCTGTGTTCTCCAAGTGAAAATAAGCCTGTGCGGAGCCCGTGGTAGCTCCAGCTGCTTTGGAACACATTCTGCCACACTTGCTGTTTCTGCATGTCTCTAGCAGCCAGAAAGCGCTGTAAAGCGCTCTTTTCTCGAGAAAAGCAACACTCAGGGGGACTTCTGTAACTTTGCTTGCAGCAGCACCTTGGTGTGTTTTCTGTGTTCTCCAAGTGAAAATAAGCCTGTCCGGAGCCCGTGGTAGCTCCAGCTGCTTTGGAACACATTCTGCCACACTTGCTGTTTCTGCATGTCTCTAGCAGCCAGAAAGCGCTGTAAAGCGCTCTTTTCTCGAGAAAAGCAACACTCAGGGGGACTTCTGTAACTTTGCTTGCAGCAGCACCTTGGTGTGTTTTCTGTGTTCTCCAAGTGAAAATAAGCCTGTGGGGAGCCCGTGGTAGCTCCAGCTGCTTTGGAACACATTCTGCCACACTTGCTCTTTCTGCATGTCTCTAGCAGCCAGAAAGCGCTGTAAAGCGCTCTTTTGCCCGAGAAAAGCAACACTCAGGGGGACCTCTGTAACTTTGCTTGCAGCAGCACCTTGGTGTGTTTTCTGTGTTCTCCAAGTGAAAATAAGCCTGTCCGGAGCCCGTGGTAGCTCCAGCTGCTTTGGAACACATTCTGCCACACTTGCTGTTTCTGCATGTCTCTAGCAGCCAGAAAGCGCTGTAAAGCGCTCTTTTCTCGAGAAAAGCAACACTCAGGGGGACTTCTGTAACTTTGCTTGCAGCAGCACCTTGGTGTGTTTTCTGTGTTCTCCAAGTGAAAATAAGCCTGTGCGGAGCCCGTGGTAGCTCCAGCTGCTTTGGAACACATTCTGCCACACTTGCTCTTTCTGCATGTCTCTAGCAGCCAGAAAGCACAGTAAAGTGCTCTTTTCTCGAGAAAAGCAACACTCTGGGAAACCTCTGTAACTTTGCTTGCAGCAGCACCTTGGTGTGTTTTCTGTGTTCTCCAAGTGAAAATAAGCCTGTCCGGAGCCCGTGGTAGCTCCAGCTGCTTTGGAACACATTCTGCCATACTTGCTGTTTCTGCATGTCTCTAGCAGCCAGAAAGCGCTGTAAAGCGCTCTTTTGCCCGAGAAAAGCAACACTCAGGGGGACCTCTGTAACTTTGCTTGCAGCAGCACCTTGGTGTGTTTTCTGTGTTCTCCAAGTGAAAATAAGCCTGTGCGGAGCCCGTGGTAGCTCCAGCTGCTTTGGAACACATTCTGCCACACTTGCTCTTTCTGCATGTCTCTAGCAGCCAGAAAGCGCTGTAAAGCGCTCTTTTCTCGAGAAAAGCAACACTCTGGGGGACTTCTGTAACTTTGCTTGCAGCAGCACCTTGGTGTGTTTTCTGTGTTCTCCAAGTGAAAATAAGCCTGTCCGGAGCCCGTGGTAGCTCCAGCTGCTTTGGAACACATTCTGCCACACTTGCTCTTTCTGCATGTGTCTAGCAGCCAGAAAGCGCTGTAAAGCGCTCTTTTCTCGAGAAAAGCAACACTCAGGGGGACTTCTGTAACTTTGCTTGCAGCAGCACCTTGGTGTGTTTTCTGTGTTCTCCAAGTGAAAATAAGCCTGTGGGGAGCCCGTGGTAGCTCCAGCTGCTTTGGAACACATTCTGCCACACTTGCTCTTTCTGCATGTCTCTAGCAGCCAGAAAGCGCTGTAAAAGCGCTCTTTTGCCCGAGAAAAGCAACACTCTGGGGGACCTCTGTAACTTTGCTTGCAGCAGCACCTTGGTGTGTTTTCTGTGTTCTCCAAGTGAAAATAAGCCTGTCCGGAGCCCGTGGTAGCTCCAGCTGCTTTGGAACACATTCTGCCACACTTGCTGTTTCTGCATGTCTCTAGCAGCCAGAAAGCGCTGTAAAGCGCTCTTTTCTCGAGAAAAGCAACACTCTGGGGGACCCCTGTAACTTTGCTTGCAGCAGCACCTTGGTGTGTTTTCTGTGTTCTCCAAGTGAAAATAAGCCTGTCCGGAGCCCGTGGTAGCTCCAGCTGCTTTGGAACACATTCTGCCACACTTGCTGTTTCTGCATGTCTCTAGCAGCCAGAAAGCGCTGTAAAGCGCCCTTTTGCCCGAGAAAAGCAACACTCTGGGAAACCTCTGTAACTTTGCTTGCAGCAGCACCTTGGTGTGTTTTCTGTGTTCTCCAAGTGAAAATAAGCCTGTCAGGAGCCCGTGGTAGCTCCAGCTGCTTTGGAACACATTCTGCCACACTTGCTCTTTCTGCATGTCTCTAGCAGCCAGAAAGCGCTGTAAAGCGCTCTTTTGCCCGAGAAAAGCAACACTCTGGGGGACCTCTGTAACTTTGCTTGCAGCAGCACCTTGGTGTGTTTTCTGTGTTCTCCAAGTGAAAATAAGCCTGTCCGGAGCCCGTGGTAGCTCCTGCTGCTTTGGAACACATTCTGCCACACTTGCTGTTTCTGCATGTCTCTAGCAGCCAGAAAGCGCTGTAAAGCGCTCTTTTCTCGAGAAAAGCAACACTCAGGGGGACTTCTGTAACTTTGCTTGCAGCAGCACCTTGGTGTGTTTTCTGTGTTCTCCAAGTGAAAATAAGCCTGTCTGGAGCCCGTGGTAGCTCCAGCTGCTTTGGAACACATTCTGCCACACTTGCTCTTTCTGCATGTTTCTAGCAGCCAGAAAGCGCTGTAAAGCGCTCTTTTGCCCGAGAAAAGCAACACTCAGGGGGACCTCTGTAACTTTGCTTGCAGCAGCACCTTGGTGTGTTTTCTGTGTTCTCCAAGTGAAAATAAGCCTGTCCGGAGCCCGTGGTAGCTCCAGCTGCTTTGGAACACATTCTGCCACACTTGCTGTTTCTGCATGTCTCTAGCAGCCAGAAAGCGCTGTAAAGCGCTCTTTTCTCGAGAAAAGCAACACTCAGGGGGACTTCTGTAACTTTGCTTGCAGCAGCACCTTGGTGTGTTTTCTGTGTTCTCCAAGTGAAAATAAGCCTGTCCGGAGCCCGTGGTAGCTCCAGCTGCTTTGGAACACATTCTGCCACACTTGCTCTTTCTGCATGTCTCTAGCAGCCAGAAAGCGCTGTAAAGCGCTCTTTTGCCCGAGAAAAGCAACACTCAGGGGGACTTCTGTAACTTTGCTTGCAGCAGCACCTTGGTGTGTTTTCTGTGTTCTCCAAGTGAAAATAAGCCTGTCCGGAGCCCGTGGTAGCTCCAGCTGCTTTGGAACACATTCTGCCACACTTGCTCTTTCTGCATGTCTCTAGCAGCCAGAAAGCGCTGTAAAGCGCTCTTTTCTCGAGAAAAGCAACACTCTGGGGGACCCCTGTAACTTTGCTTGCAGCAGCACCTTGGTGTGTTTTCTGTGTTCTCCAAGTGAAAATAAGCCTGTCCGGAGCCCGTGGTAGCTCCAGCTGCTTTGGAACACATTCTGCCACACTTGCTCTTTCTGCATGTCTCTAGCAGCCAGAAAGCGCTGTAAAGCGCTCTTTTGCCCGAGAAAAGCAACACTCTGGGAAACCTCTGTAACTTTGCTTGCAGCAGCACCTTGGTGTGTTTTCTGTGTTCTCCAAGTGAAAATAAGCCTGTCCGGAGCCCGTGGTAGCTCCAGCTGCTTTGGAACACATTCTGCCACACTTGCTCTTTCTGCATGTCTCTAGCAGCCAGAAAGCGCTGTAAAGCGCTCTTTTCTCGAGAAAAGCAACACTCTGGGAAACCTCTGTAACTTTGCTTGCAGCAGCACCTTGGTGTGTTTTCTGTGTTCTCCAAGTGAAAATAAGCCTGTGGGGAGCCCGTGGTAGCTCCAGCTGCTTTGGAACACATTCTGCCACACTTGCTCTTTCTGCATGTCTCTAGCAGCCAGAAAGCGCTGTAAAGCGCTCTTTTCTCGAGAAAAGCAACACTCAGGGGGACTTCTGTAACTTTGCTTGCAGCAGCACCTTGGTGTGTTTTCTGTGTTCTCCAAGTGAAAATAAGCCTGTCTGGAGCCCGTGGTAGCTCCAGCTGCTTTGGAACACATTCTGCCACACTTGCTGTTTCTGCATGTCTCTAGCAGCCAGAAAGCGCTGTAAAGCGCTCTTTTCTCGAGAAAAGCAACACTCTGGGAAACCTCTGTAACTTTGCTTGCAGCAGCACCTTGGTGTGTTTTCTGTGTTCTCCAAGTGAAAATAAGCCTGTGGGGAGCCCGTGGTAGCTCCAGCTGCTTTGGAACACATTCTGCCACACTTGCTCTTTCTGCATGTCTCTAGCAGCCAGAAAGCGCTGTAAAGCGCTCTTTTCTCGAGAAAAGCAACACTCAGGGGGACTTCTGTAACTTTGCTTGCAGCAGCACCTTGGTGTGTTTTCTGTGTTCTCCAAGTGAAAATAAGTCTTTCAGGAGCCCGTGGTAGCTCCAGCTGCTTTGGAACACATTCTGCCACACTTGCTCTTTCTGCATGTCTCTAGCAGCCAGAAAGCGCTGTAAAGCGCTCTTTTCTCGAGAAAAGCAACACTCAAAGGGACTTCTGTAACTTTGCTTGCAGCAGCACCTTGGTGTGTTTTCTGTGTTCTCCAAGTGAAAATAAGCCTGTCTGGAGCCCGTGGTAGCTCCAGCTGCTTTGGAACACATTCTGCCACACTTGCTCTTTCTGCATGTCTCTAGCAGCCAGAAAGCGCTGTAAAGCGCTCTTTTGCCCGAGAAAAGCAACACTCAGGGGGACCTCTGTAACTTTGCTTGCAGCAGCACCTTGGTGTGTTTTCTGTGTTCTCCAAGTGAAAATAAGCCTGTGCGGAGCCCGTGGTAGCTCCAGCTGCTTTGGAACACATTCTGCCACACTTGCTGTTTCTGCATGTCTCTAGCAGCCAGAAAGCGCTGTAAAGCGCTCTTTTCTCGAGAAAAGCAACACTCAGGGGGACTTCTGTAACTTTGCTTGCAGCAGCACCTTGGTGTGTTTTCTGTGTTCTCCAAGTGAAAATAAGCCTGTCCGGAGCCCGTGGTAGCTCCAGCTGCTTTGGAACACATTCTGCCACACTTGCTGTTTCTGCATGTCTCTAGCAGCCAGAAAGCGCTGTAAAGCGCTCTTTTCTCGAGAAAAGCAACACTCTGGGGGACTTCTGTAACTTTGCTTGCAGCAGCACCTTGGTGTGTTTTCTGTGTTCTCCAAGTGAAAATAAGCCTGTGGGGAGCCCGTGGTAGCTCCAGCTGCTTTGGAACACATTCTGCCACACTTGCTCTTTCTGCATGTCTCTAGCAGCCAGAAAGCGCTGTAAAGCGCTCTTTTGCCCGAGAAAAGCAACACTCAGGGGGACCTCTGTAACTTTGCTTGCAGCAGCACCTTGGTGTGTTTTCTGTGTTCTCCAAGTGAAAATAAGCCTGTCCGGAGCCCGTGGTAGCTCCAGCTGCTTTGGAACACATTCTGCCACACTTGCTGTTTCTGCATGTCTCTAGCAGCCAGAAAGCGCTGTAAAGCGCTCTTTTCTCGAGAAAAGCAACACTCAGGGGGACTTCTGTAACTTTGCTTGCAGCAGCACCTTGGTGTGTTTTCTGTGTTCTCCAAGTGAAAATAAGCCTGTGCGGAGCCCGTGGTAGCTCCAGCTGCTTTGGAACACATTCTGCCACACTTGCTCTTTCTGCATGTCTCTAGCAGCCAGAAAGCACAGTAAAGTGCTCTTTTCTCGAGAAAAGCAACACTCTGGGAAACCTCTGTAACTTTGCTTGCAGCAGCACCTTGGTGTGTTTTCTGTGTTCTCCAAGTGAAAATAAGCCTGTCCGGAGCCCGTGGTAGCTCCAGCTGCTTTGGAACACATTCTGCCATACTTGCTGTTTCTGCATGTCTCTAGCAGCCAGAAAGCGCTGTAAAGCGCTCTTTTGCCCGAGAAAAGCAACACTCAGGGGGACCTCTGTAACTTTGCTTGCAGCAGCACCTTGGTGTGTTTTCTGTGTTCTCCAAGTGAAAATAAGCCTGTGCGGAGCCCGTGGTAGCTCCAGCTGCTTTGGAACACATTCTGCCACACTTGCTCTTTCTGCATGTCTCTAGCAGCCAGAAAGCGCTGTAAAGCGCTCTTTTCTCGAGAAAAGCAACACTCTGGGGGACTTCTGTAACTTTGCTTGCAGCAGCACCTTGGTGTGTTTTCTGTGTTCTCCAAGTGAAAATAAGCCTGTCCGGAGCCCGTGGTAGCTCCAGCTGCTTTGGAACACATTCTGCCACACTTGCTCTTTCTGCATGTGTCTAGCAGCCAGAAAGCGCTGTAAAGCGCTCTTTTCTCGAGAAAAGCAACACTCAGGGGGACTTCTGTAACTTTGCTTGCAGCAGCACCTTGGTGTGTTTTCTGTGTTCTCCAAGTGAAAATAAGCCTGTGGGGAGCCCGTGGTAGCTCCAGCTGCTTTGGAACACATTCTGCCACACTTGCTCTTTCTGCATGTCTCTAGCAGCCAGAAAGCGCTGTAAAAGCGCTCTTTTGCCCGAGAAAAGCAACACTCTGGGGGACCTCTGTAACTTTGCTTGCAGCAGCACCTTGGTGTGTTTTCTGTGTTCTCCAAGTGAAAATAAGCCTGTCCGGAGCCCGTGGTAGCTCCAGCTGCTTTGGAACACATTCTGCCACACTTGCTGTTTCTGCATGTCTCTAGCAGCCAGAAAGCGCTGTAAAGCGCTCTTTTCTCGAGAAAAGCAACACTCTGGGGGACCCCTGTAACTTTGCTTGCAGCAGCACCTTGGTGTGTTTTCTGTGTTCTCCAAGTGAAAATAAGCCTGTCCGGAGCCCGTGGTAGCTCCAGCTGCTTTGGAACACATTCTGCCACACTTGCTGTTTCTGCATGTCTCTAGCAGCCAGAAAGCGCTGTAAAGCGCCCTTTTCTCGACAAAAGCAACACTCTGGGAAACCTCTGTAACTTTGCTTGCAGCAGCACCTTGGTGTGTTTTCTGTGTTCTCCAAGTGAAAATAAGCCTGTCAGGAGCCCGTGGTAGCTCCAGCTGCTTTGGAACACATTCTGCCACACTTGCTCTTTCTGCATGTCTCTAGCAGCCAGAAAGCGCTGTAAAGCGCTCTTTTGCCCGAGAAAAGCAACACTCTGGGGGACCTCTGTAACTTTGCTTGCAGCAGCACCTTGGTGTGTTTTCTGTGTTCTCCAAGTGAAAATAAGCCTGTCCGGAGCCCGTGGTAGCTCCTGCTGCTTTGGAACACATTCTGCCACACTTGCTGTTTCTGCATGTCTCTAGCAGCCAGAAAGCGCTGTAAAGCGCTCTTTTCTCGAGAAAAGCAACACTCAGGGGGACTTCTGTAACTTTGCTTGCAGCAGCACCTTGGTGTGTTTTCTGTGTTCTCCAAGTGAAAATAAGCCTGTCTGGAGCCCGTGGTAGCTCCAGCTGCTTTGGAACACATTCTGCCACACTTGCTCTTTCTGCATGTTTCTAGCAGCCAGAAAGCGCTGTAAAGCGCTCTTTTGCCCGAGAAAAGCAACACTCAGGGGGACCTCTGTAACTTTGCTTGCAGCAGCACCTTGGTGTGTTTTCTGTGTTCTCCAAGTGAAAATAAGCCTGTCCGGAGCCCGTGGTAGCTCCAGCTGCTTTGGAACACATTCTGCCACACTTGCTCTTTCTGCATGTCTCTAGCAGCCAGAAAGCGCTGTAAAGCGCTCTTTTCTCGAGAAAAGCAACACTCAGGGGGACTTCTGTAACTTTGCTTGCAGCAGCACCTTGGTGTGTTTTCTGTGTTCTCCAAGTGAAAATAAGCCTGTCCGGAGCCCGTGGTAGCTCCAGCTGCTTTGGAACACATTCTGCCACACTTGCTCTTTCTGCATGTCTCTAGCAGCCAGAAAGCGCTGTAAAGCGCTCTTTTCTCGAGAAAAGCAACACTCTGGGAAACCTCTGTAACTTTGCTTGCAGCAGCACCTTGGTGTGTTTTCTGTGTTCTCCAAGTGAAAATAAGCCTGTCCGGAGCCCGTGGTAGCTCCAGCTGCTTTGGAACACATTGTGCCACACTTGCTGTTTCTGCATGTCTCTAGCAGCCAGAAAGCGCTGTAAAGCGCTCTTTTCTCGAGAAAAGCAACACTCAGGGGGACTTCTGTAACTTTGCTTGCAGCAGCACCTTGGTGTGTTTTCTGTGTTCTCCAAGTGAAAATAAGCCTGTCAGGAGCCCGTGGTAGCTCCAGCTGCTTTGGAACACATTCTGCCACACTTGCTCTTTCTGCATGTCTCTAGCAGCCAGAAAGCGCTGTAAAGCGCTCTTTTCTCGAGAAAAGCAACACTCAGGGGGACTTCTGTAACTTTGCTTGCAGCAGCACCTTGGTGTGTTTTCTGTGTTCTCCAAGTGAAAATAAGCCTGTGCGGAGCCCGTGGTAGCTCCAGCTGCTTTGGAACACATTCTGCCACACTTGCTCTTTCTGCATGTCTCTAGCAGCCAGAAAGCGCTGTAAAGCGCTCTTTTGCCCGAGAAAAGCAACACTCAGGGGGACTTCTGTAACTTTGCTTGCAGCAGCACCTTGGTGTGTTTTCTGTGTTCTCCAAGTGAAAATAAGCCTGTCCGGAGCCCGTGGTAGCTCCAGCTGCTTTGGAACACATTCTGCCACACTTGCTCTTTCTGCATGTCTCTAGCAGCCAGAAAGCGCTGTAAAGCGCTCTTTTCTCGAGAAAAGCAACACTCAGGGGGACTTCTGTAACTTTGCTTGCAGCAGCACCTTGGTGTGTTTTCTGTGTTCTCCAAGTGAAAATAAGCCTGTCCGGAGCCCGTGGTAGCTCCAGCTGCTTTGGAACACATTCTGCCACACTTGCTCTTTCTGCATGTCTCTAGCAGCCAGAAAGCGCTGTAAAGCGCTCTTTTGCCCGAGAAAAGCAACACTCTGGGAAACCTCTGTAACTTTGCTTGCAGCAGCACCTTGGTGTGTTTTCTGTGTTCTCCAAGTGAAAATAAGCCTGTCCGGAGCCCGTGGTAGCTCCAGCTGCTTTGGAACACATTCTGCCACACTTGCTCTTTCTGCATGTCTCTAGCAGCCAGAAAGCGCTGTAAAGCGCTCTTTTCTCGAGAAAAGCAACACTCAGGGGGACTTCTGTAACTTTGCTTGCAGCAGCACCTTGGTGTGTTTTCTGTGTTCTCCAAGTGAAAATAAGTCTTTCAGGAGCCCGTGGTAGCTCCAGCTGCTTTGGAACACATTCTGCCACACTTGCTCTTTCTGCATGTCTCTAGCAGCCAGAAAGCGCTGTAAAGCGCTCTTTTCTCGAGAAAAGCAACACTCAGGGGGACTTCTGTAACTTTGCTTGCAGCAGCACCTTGGTGTGTTTTCTGTGTTCTCCAAGTGAAAATAAGCCTGTCTGGAGCCCGTGGTAGCTCCAGCTGCTTTGGAACACATTCTGCCACACTTGCTGTTTCTGCATGTCTCTAGCAGCCAGAAAGCGCTGTAAAGCGCTCTTTTGCCCGAGAAAAGCAACACTCAGGGGGACCTCTGTAACTTTGCTTGCAGCAGCACCTTGGTGTGTTTTCTGTGTTCTCCAAGTGAAAATAAGCCTGTGCGGAGCCCGTGGTAGCTCCAGCTGCTTTGGAACACATTCTGCCACACTTGCTGTTTCTGCATGTCTCTAGCAGCCAGAAAGCGCTGTAAAGCGCTCTTTTCTCGAGAAAAGCAACACTCAGGGGGACTTCTGTAACTTTGCTTGCAGCAGCACCTTGGTGTGTTTTCTGTGTTCTCCAAGTGAAAATAAGCCTGTCCGGAGCCCGTGGTAGCTCCAGCTGCTTTGGAACACATTCTGCCACACTTGCTCTTTCTGCATGTCTCTAGCAGCCAGAAAGCGCTGTAAAGCGCTCTTTTGCCCGAGAAAAGCAACACTCAGGGGGACTTCTGTAACTTTGCTTGCAGCAGCACCTTGGTGTGTTTTCTGTGTTCTCCAAGTGAAAATAAGCCTGTGGGGAGCCCGTGGTAGCTCCAGCTGCTTTGGAACACATTCTGCCACACTTGCTCTTTCTGCATGTCTCTAGCAGCCAGAAAGCGCTGTAAAGCGCTCTTTTGCCCGAGAAAAGCAACACTCAGGGGGACCTCTGTAACTTTGCTTGCAGCAGCACCTTGGTGTGTTTTCTGTGTTCTCCAAGTGAAAATAAGCCTGTGGGGAGCCCGTGGTAGCTCCAGCTGCTTTGGAACACATTCTGCCACACTTGCTGTTTCTGCATGTCTCTAGCAGCCAGAAAGCGCTGTAAAGCGCTCTTTTCTCGAGAAAAGCAACACTCAGGGGGACTTCTGTAACTTTGCTTGCAGCAGCACCTTGGTGTGTTTTCTGTGTTCTCCAAGTGAAAATAAGCCTGTGCGGAGCCCGTGGTAGCTCCAGCTGCTTTGGAACACATTCTGCCACACTTGCTCTTTCTGCATGTCTCTAGCAGCCAGAAAGCACAGTAAAGTGCTCTTTTCTCGAGAAAAGCAACACTCTGGGAAACCTCTGTAACTTTGCTTGCAGCAGCACCTTGGTGTGTTTTCTGTGTTCTCCAAGTGAAAATAAGCCTGTCCGGAGCCCGTGGTAGCTCCAGCTGCTTTGGAACACATTCTGCCATACTTGCTGTTTCTGCATGTCTCTAGCAGCCAGAAAGCGCTGTAAAGCGCTCTTTTGCCCGAGAAAAGCAACACTCAGGGGGACCTCTGTAACTTTGCTTGCAGCAGCACCTTGGTGTGTTTTCTGTGTTCTCCAAGTGAAAATAAGCCTGTGGGGAGCCCGTGGTAGCTCCAGCTGCTTTGGAACACATTCTGCCACACTTGCTCTTTCTGCATGTCTCTAGCAGCCAGAAAGCGCTGTAAAGCGCTCTTTTCTCGAGAAAAGCAACACTCTGGGGGACTTCTGTAACTTTGCTTGCAGCAGCACCTTGGTGTGTTTTCTGTGTTCTCCAAGTGAAAATAAGCCTGTCCGGAGCCCGTGGTAGCTCCAGCTGCTTTGGAACACATTCTGCCACACTTGCTCTTTCTGCATGTGTCTAGCAGCCAGAAAGCGCTGTAAAGCGCTCTTTTCTCGAGAAAAGCAACACTCAGGGGGACTTCTGTAACTTTGCTTGCAGCAGCACCTTGGTGTGTTTTCTGTGTTCTCCAAGTGAAAATAAGCCTGTGGGGAGCCCGTGGTAGCTCCAGCTGCTTTGGAACACATTCTGCCACACTTGCTCTTTCTGCATGTCTCTAGCAGCCAGAAAGCGCTGTAAAAGCGCTCTTTTGCCCGAGAAAAGCAACACTCTGGGGGACCTCTGTAACTTTGCTTGCAGCAGCACCTTGGTGTGTTTTCTGTGTTCTCCAAGTGAAAATAAGCCTGTCCGGAGCCCGTGGTAGCTCCAGCTGCTTTGGAACACATTCTGCCACACTTGCTGTTTCTGCATGTCTCTAGCAGCCAGAAAGCGCTGTAAAGCGCTCTTTTCTCGAGAAAAGCAACACTCTGGGGGACCCCTGTAACTTTGCTTGCAGCAGCACCTTGGTGTGTTTTCTGTGTTCTCCAAGTGAAAATAAGCCTGTCCGGAGCCCGTGGTAGCTCCAGCTGCTTTGGAACACATTCTGCCACACTTGCTGTTTCTGCATGTCTCTAGCAGCCAGAAAGCGCTGTAAAGCGCCCTTTTGCCCGAGAAAAGCAACACTCTGGGAAACCTCTGTAACTTTGCTTGCAGCAGCACCTTGGTGTGTTTTCTGTGTTCTCCAAGTGAAAATAAGCCTGTCAGGAGCCCGTGGTAGCTCCAGCTGCTTTGGAACACATTCTGCCACACTTGCTCTTTCTGCATGTCTCTAGCAGCCAGAAAGCGCTGTAAAGCGCTCTTTTGCCCGAGAAAAGCAACACTCTGGGGGACCTCTGTAACTTTGCTTGCAGCAGCACCTTGGTGTGTTTTCTGTGTTCTCCAAGTGAAAATAAGCCTGTCCGGAGCCCGTGGTAGCTCCTGCTGCTTTGGAACACATTCTGCCACACTTGCTGTTTCTGCATGTCTCTAGCAGCCAGAAAGCGCTGTAAAGCGCTCTTTTCTCGAGAAAAGCAACACTCAGGGGGACTTCTGTAACTTTGCTTGCAGCAGCACCTTGGTGTGTTTTCTGTGTTCTCCAAGTGAAAATAAGCCTGTCTGGAGCCCGTGGTAGCTCCAGCTGCTTTGGAACACATTCTGCCACACTTGCTCTTTCTGCATGTTTCTAGCAGCCAGAAAGCGCTGTAAAGCGCTCTTTTGCCCGAGAAAAGCAACACTCAGGGGGACCTCTGTAACTTTGCTTGCAGCAGCACCTTGGTGTGTTTTCTGTGTTCTCCAAGTGAAAATAAGCCTGTCCGGAGCCCGTGGTAGCTCCAGCTGCTTTGGAACACATTCTGCCACACTTGCTGTTTCTGCATGTCTCTAGCAGCCAGAAAGCGCTGTAAAGCGCTCTTTTCTCGAGAAAAGCAACACTCAGGGGGACTTCTGTAACTTTGCTTGCAGCAGCACCTTGGTGTGTTTTCTGTGTTCTCCAAGTGAAAATAAGCCTGTCCGGAGCCCGTGGTAGCTCCAGCTGCTTTGGAACACATTCTGCCACACTTGCTCTTTCTGCATGTCTCTAGCAGCCAGAAAGCGCTGTAAAGCGCTCTTTTGCCCGAGAAAAGCAACACTCAGGGGGACTTCTGTAACTTTGCTTGCAGCAGCACCTTGGTGTGTTTTCTGTGTTCTCCAAGTGAAAATAAGCCTGTCCGGAGCCCGTGGTAGCTCCAGCTGCTTTGGAACACATTCTGCCACACTTGCTGTTTCTGCATGTCTCTAGCAGCCAGAAAGCGCTGTAAAGCGCTCTTTTCTCGAGAAAAGCAACACTCTGGGGGACCCCTGTAACTTTGCTTGCAGCAGCACCTTGGTGTGTTTTCTGTGTTCTCCAAGTGAAAATAAGCCTGTCCGGAGCCCGTGGTAGCTCCAGCTGCTTTGGAACACATTCTGCCACACTTGCTCTTTCTGCATGTCTCTAGCAGCCAGAAAGCGCTGTAAAGCGCTCTTTTGCCCGAGAAAAGCAACACTCTGGGAAACCTCTGTAACTTTGCTTGCAGCAGCACCTTGGTGTGTTTTCTGTGTTCTCCAAGTGAAAATAAGCCTGTCCGGAGCCCGTGGTAGCTCCAGCTGCTTTGGAACACATTCTGCCACACTTGCTCTTTCTGCATGTCTCTAGCAGCCAGAAAGCGCTGTAAAGCGCTCTTTTCTCGAGAAAAGCAACACTCAGGGGGACTTCTGTAACTTTGCTTGCAGCAGCACCTTGGTGTGTTTTCTGTGTTCTCCAAGTGAAAATAAGTCTTTCAGGAGCCCGTGGTAGCTCCAGCTGCTTTGGAACACATTCTGCCACACTTGCTCTTTCTGCATGTCTCTAGCAGCCAGAAAGCGCTGTAAAGCGCTCTTTTCTCGAGAAAAGCAACACTCAGGGGGACTTCTGTAACTTTGCTTGCAGCAGCACCTTGGTGTGTTTTCTGTGTTCTCCAAGTGAAAATAAGCCTGTCTGGAGCCCGTGGTAGCTCCAGCTGCTTTGGAACACATTCTGCCACACTTGCTGTTTCTGCATGTCTCTAGCAGCCAGAAAGCGCTGTAAAGCGCTCTTTTCTCGAGAAAAGCAACACTCTGGGAAACCTCTGTAACTTTGCTTGCAGCAGCACCTTGGTGTGTTTTCTGTGTTCTCCAAGTGAAAATAAGCCTGTGGGGAGCCCGTGGTAGCTCCAGCTGCTTTGGAACACATTCTGCCACACTTGCTCTTTCTGCATGTCTCTAGCAGCCAGAAAGCGCTGTAAAGCGCTCTTTTCTCGAGAAAAGCAACACTCAGGGGGACTTCTGTAACTTTGCTTGCAGCAGCACCTTGGTGTGTTTTCTGTGTTCTCCAAGTGAAAATAAGTCTTTCAGGAGCCCGTGGTAGCTCCAGCTGCTTTGGAACACATTCTGCCACACTTGCTCTTTCTGCATGTCTCTAGCAGCCAGAAAGCGCTGTAAAGCGCTCTTTTCTCGAGAAAAGCAACACTCAAAGGGACTTCTGTAACTTTGCTTGCAGCAGCACCTTGGTGTGTTTTCTGTGTTCTCCAAGTGAAAATAAGCCTGTCTGGAGCCCGTGGTAGCTCCAGCTGCTTTGGAACACATTCTGCCACACTTGCTGTTTCTGCATGTCTCTAGCAGCCAGAAAGCGCTGTAAAGCGCTCTTTTGCCCGAGAAAAGCAACACTCAGGGGGACCTCTGTAACTTTGCTTGCAGCAGCACCTTGGTGTGTTTTCTGTGTTCTCCAAGTGAAAATAAGCCTGTGCGGAGCCCGTGGTAGCTCCAGCTGCTTTGGAACACATTCTGCCACACTTGCTGTTTCTGCATGTCTCTAGCAGCCAGAAAGCGCTGTAAAGCGCTCTTTTCTCGAGAAAAGCAACACTCAGGGGGACTTCTGTAACTTTGCTTGCAGCAGCACCTTGGTGTGTTTTCTGTGTTCTCCAAGTGAAAATAAGCCTGTCCGGAGCCCGTGGTAGCTCCAGCTGCTTTGGAACACATTCTGCCACACTTGCTGTTTCTGCATGTCTCTAGCAGCCAGAAAGCGCTGTAAAGCGCTCTTTTCTCGAGAAAAGCAACACTCTGGGGGACTTCTGTAACTTTGCTTGCAGCAGCACCTTGGTGTGTTTTCTGTGTTCTCCAAGTGAAAATAAGCCTGTGGGGAGCCCGTGGTAGCTCCAGCTGCTTTGGAACACATTCTGCCACACTTGCTCTTTCTGCATGTCTCTAGCAGCCAGAAAGCGCTGTAAAGCGCTCTTTTGCCCGAGAAAAGCAACACTCAGGGGGACCTCTGTAACTTTGCTTGCAGCAGCACCTTGGTGTGTTTTCTGTGTTCTCCAAGTGAAAATAAGCCTGTCCGGAGCCCGTGGTAGCTCCAGCTGCTTTGGAACACATTCTGCCACACTTGCTGTTTCTGCATGTCTCTAGCAGCCAGAAAGCGCTGTAAAGCGCTCTTTTCTCGAGAAAAGCAACACTCAGGGGGACTTCTGTAACTTTGCTTGCAGCAGCACCTTGGTGTGTTTTCTGTGTTCTCCAAGTGAAAATAAGCCTGTGCGGAGCCCGTGGTAGCTCCAGCTGCTTTGGAACACATTCTGCCACACTTGCTCTTTCTGCATGTCTCTAGCAGCCAGAAAGCACAGTAAAGTGCTCTTTTCTCGAGAAAAGCAACACTCTGGGAAACCTCTGTAACTTTGCTTGCAGCAGCACCTTGGTGTGTTTTCTGTGTTCTCCAAGTGAAAATAAGCCTGTCCGGAGCCCGTGGTAGCTCCAGCTGCTTTGGAACACATTCTGCCATACTTGCTGTTTCTGCATGTCTCTAGCAGCCAGAAAGCGCTGTAAAGCGCTCTTTTGCCCGAGAAAAGCAACACTCAGGGGGACCTCTGTAACTTTGCTTGCAGCAGCACCTTGGTGTGTTTTCTGTGTTCTCCAAGTGAAAATAAGCCTGTGCGGAGCCCGTGGTAGCTCCAGCTGCTTTGGAACACATTCTGCCACACTTGCTCTTTCTGCATGTCTCTAGCAGCCAGAAAGCGCTGTAAAGCGCTCTTTTCTCGAGAAAAGCAACACTCTGGGGGACTTCTGTAACTTTGCTTGCAGCAGCACCTTGGTGTGTTTTCTGTGTTCTCCAAGTGAAAATAAGCCTGTCCGGAGCCCGTGGTAGCTCCAGCTGCTTTGGAACACATTCTGCCACACTTGCTCTTTCTGCATGTGTCTAGCAGCCAGAAAGCGCTGTAAAGCGCTCTTTTCTCGAGAAAAGCAACACTCAGGGGGACTTCTGTAACTTTGCTTGCAGCAGCACCTTGGTGTGTTTTCTGTGTTCTCCAAGTGAAAATAAGCCTGTGGGGAGCCCGTGGTAGCTCCAGCTGCTTTGGAACACATTCTGCCACACTTGCTCTTTCTGCATGTCTCTAGCAGCCAGAAAGCGCTGTAAAAGCGCTCTTTTGCCCGAGAAAAGCAACACTCTGGGGGACCTCTGTAACTTTGCTTGCAGCAGCACCTTGGTGTGTTTTCTGTGTTCTCCAAGTGAAAATAAGCCTGTCCGGAGCCCGTGGTAGCTCCAGCTGCTTTGGAACACATTCTGCCACACTTGCTGTTTCTGCATGTCTCTAGCAGCCAGAAAGCGCTGTAAAGCGCTCTTTTCTCGAGAAAAGCAACACTCAGGGGGACCCCTGTAACTTTGCTTGCAGCAGCACCTTGGTGTGTTTTCTGTGTTCTCCAAGTGAAAATAAGCCTGTCCGGAGCCCGTGGTAGCTCCAGCTGCTTTGGAACACATTCTGCCACACTTGCTGTTTCTGCATGTCTCTAGCAGCCAGAAAGCGCTGTAAAGCGCCCTTTTCTCGACAAAAGCAACACTCTGGGAAACCTCTGTAACTTTGCTTGCAGCAGCACCTTGGTGTGTTTTCTGTGTTCTCCAAGTGAAAATAAGCCTGTCAGGAGCCCGTGGTAGCTCCAGCTGCTTTGGAACACATTCTGCCACACTTGCTCTTTCTGCATGTCTCTAGCAGCCAGAAAGCGCTGTAAAGCGCTCTTTTGCCCGAGAAAAGCAACACTCTGGGGGACCTCTGTAACTTTGCTTGCAGCAGCACCTTGGTGTGTTTTCTGTGTTCTCCAAGTGAAAATAAGCCTGTCCGGAGCCCGTGGTAGCTCCAGCTGCTTTGGAACACATTCTGCCACACTTGCTCTTTCTGCATGTCTCTAGCAGCCAGAAAGCGCTGTAAAGCGCTCTTTTCTCGAGAAAAGCAACACTCAGGGGGACTTCTGTAACTTTGCTTGCAGCAGCACCTTGGTGTGTTTTCTGTGTTCTCCAAGTGAAAATAAGCCTGTCCGGAGCCCGTGGTAGCTCCAGCTGCTTTGGAACACATTCTGCCACACTTGCTCTTTCTGCATGTCTCTAGCAGCCAGAAAGCGCTGTAAAGCGCTCTTTTCTCGAGAAAAGCAACACTCAGGGGGACCCCTGTAACTTTGCTTGCAGCAGCACCTTGGTGTGTTTTCTGTGTTCTCCAAGTGAAAATAAGCCTGTCAGGAGCCCGTGGTAGCTCCAGCTGCTTTGGAACACATTCTGCCACACTTGCTCTTTCTGCATGTCTCTAGCAGCCAGAAAGCGCTGTAAAGCACTCTTTTCTCGAGAAAAGCAACACTCAGGGGGACTTCTGTAACTTTGCTTGCAGCAGCACCTTGGTGTGTTTTCTGTGTTCTCCAAGTGAAAATAAGCCTGTCAGGAGCCCGTGGTAGCTCCAGCTGCTTTGGAACACATTCTGCCACACTTGCTGTTTCTGCATGTCTCTAGCAGCCAGAAAGCGCTGTAAAGCGCTCTTTTCTCGAGAAAAGCAACACTCTGGGAAACCTCTGTAACTTTGCTTGCAGCAGCACCTTGGTGTGTTTTCTGTGTTCTCCAAGTGAAAATAAGCCTGTCCGGAGCCCGTGGTAGCTCCAGCTGCTTTGGAACACATTCTGCCACACTTGCTGTTTCTGCATGTCTCTAGCAGCCAGAAAGCGCTGTAAAGCGCTCTTTTCTCGAGAAAAGCAACACTCAGGGGGACTTCTGTAACTTTGCTTGCAGCAGCACCTTGGTGTGTTTTCTGTGTTCTCCAAGTGAAAATAAGCCTGTGGGGAGCCCGTGGTAGCTCCAGCTGCTTTGGAACACATTCTGCCACACTTGCTCTTTCTGCATGTCTCTAGCAGCCAGAAAGCGCTGTAAAGCGCTCTTTTGCCCGAGAAAAGCAACACTCAGGGGGACCTCTGTAACTTTGCTTGCAGCAGCACCTTGGTGTGTTTTCTGTGTTCTCCAAGTGAAAATAAGCCTGTCCGGAGCCCGTGGTAGCTCCAGCTGCTTTGGAACACATTCTGCCACACTTGCTGTTTCTGCATGTCTCTAGCAGCCAGAAAGCGCTGTAAAGCGCTCTTTTCTCGAGAAAAGCAACACTCAGGGGGACTTCTGTAACTTTGCTTGCAGCAGCACCTTGGTGTGTTTTCTGTGTTCTCCAAGTGAAAATAAGCCTGTGCGGAGCCCGTGGTAGCTCCAGCTGCTTTGGAACACATTCTGCCACACTTGCTCTTTCTGCATGTCTCTAGCAGCCAGAAAGCACAGTAAAGTGCTCTTTTCTCGAGAAAAGCAACACTCTGGGAAACCTCTGTAACTTTGCTTGCAGCAGCACCTTGGTGTGTTTTCTGTGTTCTCCAAGTGAAAATAAGCCTGTCCGGAGCCCGTGGTAGCTCCAGCTGCTTTGGAACACATTCTGCCATACTTGCTGTTTCTGCATGTCTCTAGCAGCCAGAAAGCGCTGTAAAGCGCTCTTTTGCCCGAGAAAAGCAACACTCAGGGGGACCTCTGTAACTTTGCTTGCAGCAGCACCTTGGTGTGTTTTCTGTGTTCTCCAAGTGAAAATAAGCCTGTGCGGAGCCCGTGGTAGCTCCAGCTGCTTTGGAACACATTCTGCCACACTTGCTCTTTCTGCATGTCTCTAGCAGCCAGAAAGCGCTGTAAAGCGCTCTTTTCTCGAGAAAAGCAACACTCTGGGGACTTCTGTAACTTTGCTTGCAGCAGCACCTTGGTGTGTTTTCTGTGTTCTCCAAGTGAAAATAAGCCTGTCCGGAGCCCGTGGTAGCTCCAGCTGCTTTGGAACACATTCTGCCACACTTGCTCTTTCTGCATGTGTCTAGCAGCCAGAAAGCGCTGTAAAGCGCTCTTTTCTCGAGAAAAGCAACACTCAGGGGGACTTCTGTAACTTTGCTTGCAGCAGCACCTTGGTGTGTTTTCTGTGTTCTCCAAGTGAAAATAAGCCTGTGGGGAGCCCGTGGTAGCTCCAGCTGCTTTGGAACACATTCTGCCACACTTGCTCTTTCTGCATGTCTCTAGCAGCCAGAAAGCGCTGTAAAAGCGCTCTTTTGCCCGAGAAAAGCAACACTCTGGGGGACCTCTGTAACTTTGCTTGCAGCAGCACCTTGGTGTGTTTTCTGTGTTCTCCAAGTGAAAATAAGCCTGTCCGGAGCCCGTGGTAGCTCCAGCTGCTTTGGAACACATTCTGCCACACTTGCTCTTTCTGCATGTCTCTAGCAGCCAGAAAGCGCTGTAAAGCGCTCTTTTGCCCGAGAAAAGCAACACTCAGGGGGACTTCTGTAACTTTGCTTGCAGCAGCACCTTGGTGTGTTTTCTGTGTTCTCCAAGTGAAAATAAGCCTGTCCGGAGCCCGTGGTAGCTCCAGCTGCTTTGGAACACATTCTGCCACACTTGCTCTTTCTGCATGTCTCTAGCAGCCAGAAAGCGCTGTAAAGCGCTCTTTTGCCCGAGAAAAGCAACACTCAGGGGGACTTCTGTAACTTTGCTTGCAGCAGCACCTTGGTGTGTTTTCTGTGTTCTCCAAGTGAAAATAAGCCTGTCCGGAGCCCGTGGTAGCTCCAGCTGCTTTGGAACACATTCTGCCACACTTGCTCTTTCTGCATGTCTCTAGCAGCCAGAAAGCGCTGTAAAGCGCTCTTTTGCCCGAGAAAAGCAACACTCAGGGGGACTTCTGTAACTTTGCTTGCAGCAGCACCTTGGTGTGTTTTCTGTGTTCTCCAAGTGAAAATAAGCCTGTCCGGAGCCCGTGGTAGCTCCAGCTGCTTTGGAACACATTCTGCCACACTTGCTCTTTCTGCATGTCTCTAGCAGCCAGAAAGCGCTGTAAAGCGCTCTTTTCTCGAGAAAAGCAACACTCTGGGGGACCCCTGTAACTTTGCTTGCAGCAGCACCTTGGTGTGTTTTCTGTGTTCTCCAAGTGAAAATAAGCCTGTCCGGAGCCCGTGGTAGCTCCAGCTGCTTTGGAACACATTCTGCCACACTTGCTCTTTCTGCATGTCTCTAGCAGCCAGAAAGCGCTGTAAAGCGCTCTTTTGCCCGAGAAAAGCAACACTCTGGGAAACCTCTGTAACTTTGCTTGCAGCAGCACCTTGGTGTGTTTTCTGTGTTCTCCAAGTGAAAATAAGCCTGTCCGGAGCCCGTGGTAGCTGCCAGCTGCTTTGGAACACATTCTGCCACACTTGCTCTTTCTGCATGTCTCTAGCAGCCAGAAAGCGCTGTAAAGCGCTCTTTTCTCGAGAAAAGCAACACTCAGGGGGACTTCTGTAACTTTGCTTGCAGCAGCACCTTGGTGTGTTTTCTGTGTTCTCCAAGTGAAAATAAGTCTTTCAGGAGCCCGTGGTAGCTCCAGCTGCTTTGGAACACATTCTGCCACACTTGCTCTTTCTGCATGTCTCTAGCAGCCAGAAAGCGCTGTAAAGCGCTCTTTTCTCGAGAAAAGCAACACTCAGGGGGACTTCTGTAACTTTGCTTGCAGCAGCACCTTGGTGTGTTTTCTGTGTTCTCCAAGTGAAAATAAGCCTGTCTGGAGCCCGTGGTAGCTCCAGCTGCTTTGGAACACATTCTGCCACACTTGCTGTTTCTGCATGTCTCTAGCAGCCAGAAAGCGCTGTAAAGCGCTCTTTTCTCGAGAAAAGCAACACTCTGGGAAACCTCTGTAACTTTGCTTGCAGCAGCACCTTGGTGTGTTTTCTGTGTTCTCCAAGTGAAAATAAGCCTGTGGGGAGCCCGTGGTAGCTCCAGCTGCTTTGGAACACATTCTGCCACACTTGCTCTTTCTGCATGTCTCTAGCAGCCAGAAAGCGCTGTAAAGCGCTCTTTTCTCGAGAAAAGCAACACTCAGGGGGACTTCTGTAACTTTGCTTGCAGCAGCACCTTGGTGTGTTTTCTGTGTTCTCCAAGTGAAAATAAGTCTTTCAGGAGCCCGTGGTAGCTCCAGCTGCTTTGGAACACATTCTGCCACACTTGCTCTTTCTGCATGTCTCTAGCAGCCAGAAAGCGCTGTAAAGCGCTCTTTTCTCGAGAAAAGCAACACTCAAAGGGACTTCTGTAACTTTGCTTGCAGCAGCACCTTGGTGTGTTTTCTGTGTTCTCCAAGTGAAAATAAGCCTGTCTGGAGCCCGTGGTAGCTCCAGCTGCTTTGGAACACATTCTGCCACACTTGCTGTTTCTGCATGTCTCTAGCAGCCAGAAAGCGCTGTAAAGCGCTCTTTTGCCCGAGAAAAGCAACACTCAGGGGGACCTCTGTAACTTTGCTTGCAGCAGCACCTTGGTGTGTTTTCTGTGTTCTCCAAGTGAAAATAAGCCTGTGCGGAGCCCGTGGTAGCTCCAGCTGCTTTGGAACACATTCTGCCACACTTGCTGTTTCTGCATGTCTCTAGCAGCCAGAAAGCGCTGTAAAGCGCTCTTTTCTCGAGAAAAGCAACACTCAGGGGGACTTCTGTAACTTTGCTTGCAGCAGCACCTTGGTGTGTTTTCTGTGTTCTCCAAGTGAAAATAAGCCTGTCCGGAGCCCGTGGTAGCTCCAGCTGCTTTGGAACACATTCTGCCACACTTGCTGTTTCTGCATGTCTCTAGCAGCCAGAAAGCGCTGTAAAGCGCTCTTTTCTCGAGAAAAGCAACACTCTGGGGGACTTCTGTAACTTTGCTTGCAGCAGCACCTTGGTGTGTTTTCTGTGTTCTCCAAGTGAAAATAAGCCTGTGGGGAGCCCGTGGTAGCTCCAGCTGCTTTGGAACACATTCTGCCACACTTGCTCTTTCTGCATGTCTCTAGCAGCCAGAAAGCGCTGTAAAGCGCTCTTTTGCCCGAGAAAAGCAACACTCAGGGGGACCTCTGTAACTTTGCTTGCAGCAGCACCTTGGTGTGTTTTCTGTGTTCTCCAAGTGAAAATAAGCCTGTCCGGAGCCCGTGGTAGCTCCAGCTGCTTTGGAACACATTCTGCCACACTTGCTGTTTCTGCATGTCTCTAGCAGCCAGAAAGCGCTGTAAAGCGCTCTTTTCTCGAGAAAAGCAACACTCAGGGGGACTTCTGTAACTTTGCTTGCAGCAGCACCTTGGTGTGTTTTCTGTGTTCTCCAAGTGAAAATAAGCCTGTGCGGAGCCCGTGGTAGCTCCAGCTGCTTTGGAACACATTCTGCCACACTTGCTCTTTCTGCATGTCTCTAGCAGCCAGAAAGCACAGTAAAGTGCTCTTTTCTCGAGAAAAGCAACACTCTGGGAAACCTCTGTAACTTTGCTTGCAGCAGCACCTTGGTGTGTTTTCTGTGTTCTCCAAGTGAAAATAAGCCTGTCCGGAGCCCGTGGTAGCTCCAGCTGCTTTGGAACACATTCTGCCATACTTGCTGTTTCTGCATGTCTCTAGCAGCCAGAAAGCGCTGTAAAGCGCTCTTTTGCCCGAGAAAAGCAACACTCAGGGGGACCTCTGTAACTTTGCTTGCAGCAGCACCTTGGTGTGTTTTCTGTGTTCTCCAAGTGAAAATAAGCCTGTGCGGAGCCCGTGGTAGCTCCAGCTGCTTTGGAACACATTCTGCCACACTTGCTCTTTCTGCATGTCTCTAGCAGCCAGAAAGCGCTGTAAAGCGCTCTTTTCTCGAGAAAAGCAACACTCTGGGGGACTTCTGTAACTTTGCTTGCAGCAGCACCTTGGTGTGTTTTCTGTGTTCTCCAAGTGAAAATAAGCCTGTCCGGAGCCCGTGGTAGCTCCAGCTGCTTTGGAACACATTCTGCCACACTTGCTCTTTCTGCATGTGTCTAGCAGCCAGAAAGCGCTGTAAAGCGCTCTTTTCTCGAGAAAAGCAACACTCAGGGGGACTTCTGTAACTTTGCTTGCAGCAGCACCTTGGTGTGTTTTCTGTGTTCTCCAAGTGAAAATAAGCCTGTGGGGAGCCCGTGGTAGCTCCAGCTGCTTTGGAACACATTCTGCCACACTTGCTCTTTCTGCATGTCTCTAGCAGCCAGAAAGCGCTGTAAAAGCGCTCTTTTGCCCGAGAAAAGCAACACTCTGGGGGACCTCTGTAACTTTGCTTGCAGCAGCACCTTGGTGTGTTTTCTGTGTTCTCCAAGTGAAAATAAGCCTGTCCGGAGCCCGTGGTAGCTCCAGCTGCTTTGGAACACATTCTGCCACACTTGCTGTTTCTGCATGTCTCTAGCAGCCAGAAAGCGCTGTAAAGCGCTCTTTTCTCGAGAAAAGCAACACTCTGGGGGACCCCTGTAACTTTGCTTGCAGCAGCACCTTGGTGTGTTTTCTGTGTTCTCCAAGTGAAAATAAGCCTGTCCGGAGCCCGTGGTAGCTCCAGCTGCTTTGGAACACATTCTGCCACACTTGCTGTTTCTGCATGTCTCTAGCAGCCAGAAAGCGCTGTAAAGCGCTCTTTTCTCGACAAAAGCAACACTCTGGGAAACCTCTGTAACTTTGCTTGCAGCAGCACCTTGGTGTGTTTTCTGTGTTCTCCAAGTGAAAATAAGCCTGTCAGGAGCCCGTGGTAGCTCCAGCTGCTTTGGAACACATTCTGCCACACTTGCTCTTTCTGCATGTCTCTAGCAGCCAGAAAGCGCTGTAAAGCGCTCTTTTGCCCGAGAAAAGCAACACTCTGGGGGACCTCTGTAACTTTGCTTGCAGCAGCACCTTGGTGTGTTTTCTGTGTTCTCCAAGTGAAAATAAGCCTGTCCGGAGCCCGTGGTAGCTCCTGCTGCTTTGGAACACATTCTGCCACACTTGCTGTTTCTGCATGTCTCTAGCAGCCAGAAAGCGCTGTAAAGCGCTCTTTTCTCGAGAAAAGCAACACTCTGGGGGACTTCTGTAACTTTGCTTGCAGCAGCACCTTGGTGTGTTTTCTGTGTTCTCCAAGTGAAAATAAGCCTGTCTGGAGCCCGTGGTAGCTCCAGCTGCTTTGGAACACATTCTGCCACACTTGCTCTTTCTGCATGTTTCTAGCAGCCAGAAAGCGCTGTAAAGCGCTCTTTTGCCCGAGAAAAGCAACACTCAGGGGGACCTCTGTAACTTTGCTTGCAGCAGCACCTTGGTGTGTTTTCTGTGTTCTCCAAGTGAAAATAAGCCTGTCCGGAGCCCGTGGTAGCTCCAGCTGCTTTGGAACACATTCTGCCACACTTGCTCTTTCTGCATGTCTCTAGCAGCCAGAAAGCGCTGTAAAGCGCTCTTTTCTCGAGAAAAGCAACACTCAGGGGGACTTCTGTAACTTTGCTTGCAGCAGCACCTTGGTGTGTTTTCTGTGTTCTCCAAGTGAAAATAAGCCTGTCCGGAGCCCGTGGTAGCTCCAGCTGCTTTGGAACACATTCTGCCACACTTGCTCTTTCTGCATGTCTCTAGCAGCCAGAAAGCGCTGTAAAGCGCTCTTTTCTCGAGAAAAGCAACACTCAGGGGGACCCCTGTAACTTTGCTTGCAGCAGCACCTTGGTGTGTTTTCTGTGTTCTCCAAGTGAAAATAAGCCTGTCAGGAGCCCGTGGTAGCTCCAGCTGCTTTGGAACACATTCTGCCACACTTGCTCTTTCTGCATGTCTCTAGCAGCCAGAAAGCGCTGTAAAGCACTCTTTTCTCGAGAAAAGCAACACTCAGGGGGACTTCTGTAACTTTGCTTGCAGCAGCACCTTGGTGTGTTTTCTGTGTTCTCCAAGTGAAAATAAGCCTGTCAGGAGCCCGTGGTAGCTCCAGCTGCTTTGGAACACATTCTGCCACACTTGCTGTTTCTGCATGTCTCTAGCAGCCAGAAAGCGCTGTAAAGCGCTCTTTTGCCCGAGAAAAGCAACACTCAGGGGGACTTCTGTAACTTTGCTTGCAGCAGCACCTTGGTGTGTTTTCTGTGTTCTCCAAGTGAAAATAAGCCTGTCAGGAGCCCGTGGTAGCTCCAGCTGCTTTGGAACACATTCTGCCACACTTGCTCTTTCTGCATGTCTCTAGCAGCCAGAAAGCGCTGTAAAGCACTCTTTTCTCGAGAAAAGCAACACTCAGGGGGACTTCTGTAACTTTGCTTGCAGCAGCACCTTGGTGTGTTTTCTGTGTTCTCCAAGTGAAAATAAGCCTGTCAGGAGCCCGTGGTAGCTCCAGCTGCTTTGGAACACATTCTGCCACACTTGCTGTTTCTGCATGTCTCTAGCAGCCAGAAAGCGCTGTAAAGCGCTCTTTTCTCGAGAAAAGCAACACTCTGGGAAACCTCTGTAACTTTGCTTGCAGCAGCACCTTGGTGTGTTTTCTGTGTTCTCCAAGTGAAAATAAGCCTGTCCGGAGCCCGTGGTAGCTCCAGCTGCTTTGGAACACATTCTGCCACACTTGCTGTTTCTGCATGTCTCTAGCAGCCAGAAAGCGCTGTAAAGCGCTCTTTTCTCGAGAAAAGCAACACTCAGGGGGACTTCTGTAACTTTGCTTGCAGCAGCACCTTGGTGTGTTTTCTGTGTTCTCCAAGTGAAAATAAGCCTGTCCGGAGCCCGTGGTAGCTCCAGCTGCTTTGGAACACATTCTGCCACACTTGCTGTTTCTGCATGTCTCTAGCAGCCAGAAAGCGCTGTAAAGCGCTCTTTTCTCGAGAAAAGCAACACTCTGGGAAACCTCTGTAACTTTGCTTGCAGCAGCACCTTGGTGTGTTTTCTGTGTTCTCCAAGTGAAAATAAGCCTGTCCGGAGCCCGTGGTAGCTCCAGCTGCTTTGGAACACATTCTGCCACACTTGCTCTTTCTGCATGTCTCTAGCAGCCAGAAAGCGCTGTAAAGCGCTCTTTTGCCCGAGAAAAGCAACACTCAGGGGGACCTCTGTAACTTTGCTTGCAGCAGCACCTTGGTGTGTTTTCTGTGTTCTCCAAGTGAAAATAAGCCTGTGCGGAGCCCGTGGTAGCTCCAGCTGCTTTGGAACACATTCTGCCACACTTGCTCTTTCTGCATGTCTCTAGCAGCCAGAAAGCGCTGTAAAGCGCTCTTTTCTCGAGAAAAGCAACACTCAGGGGGACTTCTGTAACTTTGCTTGCAGCAGCACCTTGGTGTGTTTTCTGTGTTCTCCAAGTGAAAATAAGCCTGTCCGGAGCCCGTGGTAGCTCCAGCTGCTTTGGAACACATTCTGCCACACTTGCTGTTTCTGCATGTCTCTAGCAGCCAGAAAGCGCTGTAAAGCGCTCTTTTCTCGAGAAAAGCAACACTCTGGGAAACCTCTGTAACTTTGCTTGCAGCAGCACCTTGGTGTGTTTTCTGTGTTCTCCAAGTGAAAATAAGCCTGTCCGGAGCCCGTGGTAGCTCCAGCTGCTTTGGAACACATTCTGCCACACTTGCTCTTTCTGCATGTCTCTAGCAGCCAGAAAGCGCTGTAAAGCGCTCTTTGCTCGAGAAAAGCAACACTCTGGGAAACCTCTGTAACTTTGCTTGCAGCAGCACCTTGGTGTGTTTTCTGTGTTCTCCAAGTGAAAATAAGCCTGTCCGGAGCCCGTGGTAGCTCCAGCTGCTTTGGAACACATTCTGCCACACTTGCTCTTTCTGCATGTCTCTAGCAGCCAGAAAGCGCTGTAAAGCGCTCTTTTCTCGAGAAAAGCAACACTCTGGGAAACCTCTGTAACTTTGCTTGCAGCAGCACCTTGGTGTGTTTTCTGTGTTCTTCAAGTGAAAATAAGCCTGTCCGGAGCCCGTGGTAGCTCCAGCTGCTTTGGAACACATTCTGCCACACTTGCTCTTTCTGCATGTCTCTAGCAGCCAGAAAGCGCTGTAAAGCGCTCTTTTCTCGAGAAAAGCAACACTCTGGGAAACCTCTGTAACTTTGCTTGCAGCAGCACCTTGGTGTGTTTTCTGTGTTCTCCAAGTGAAAATAAGCCTGTCCGGAGCCCGTGGTAGCTCCAGCTGCTTTGGAACACATTCTGCCACACTTGCTCTTTCTGCATGTCTCTAGCAGCCAGAAAGCACTGTAAAGCGCTCTTTTCTCGAGAAAAGCAACACTCTGGGAAACCTCTGTAACTTTGCTTGCAGCAGCACCTTGGTGTGTTTTCTGTGTTCTCCAAGTGAAAATAAGCCTGTCCGGAGCCCGTGGTAGCTCCAGCTGCTTTGGAACACATTCTGCCACACTTGCTCTTTCTGCATGTCTCTAGCAGCCAGAAAGCGCTGTAAAGCGCTCTTTTCTCGAGAAAAGCAACACTCTGGGAAACCTCTGTAACTTTGCTTGCAGCAGCACCTTGGTGTGTTTTCTGTGTTCTCCAAGTGAAAATAAGCCTGTCCGGAGCCCGTGGTAGCTCCAGCTGCTTTGGAACACATTCTGCCACACTTGCTCTTTCTGCATGTCTCTAGCAGCCAGAAAGCACTGTAAAGCGCTCTTTTCTCGAGAAAAGCAACACTCAGGGGGACTTCTGTAACTTTGCTTGCAGCAGCACCTTGGTGTGTTTTCTGTGTTCTCCAAGTGAAAATAAGCCTGTCCGGAGCCCGTGGTAGCTCCAGCTGCTTTGGAACACATTCTGCCACACTTGCTCTTTCTGCATGTCTCTAGCAGCCAGAAAGCGCTGTAAAGCGCTCTTTTCTCAAGAAAAGCAACACTCTGGGAAACCTCTGTAACTTTGCTTGCAGCAGCACCTTGGTGTGTTTTCTGTGTTCTCCAAGTGAAAATAAGCCTGTCCGGAGCCCGTGGTAGCTCCAGCTGCTTTGGAACACATTCTGCCACACTTGCTCTTTCTGCATGTCTCTAGCAGCCAGAAAGCGCTGTAAAGCGCTCTTTTCTCGAGAAAAGCAACACTCTGGGAAACCTCTGTAACTTTGCTTGCAGCAGCACCTTGGTGTGTTTTCTGTGTTCTCCAAGTGAAAATAAGCCTGTCCGGAGCCCGTGGTAGCTCCAGCTGCTTTGGAACACATTCTGCCACACTTGCTCTTTCTGCATGTCTCTAGCAGCCAGAAAGCACTGTAAAGCGCTCTTTTCTCAAAAAAAGCAACACTCTGGGAAACCTCAGTAACTTTGCTTGCAGCAGCACCTTGGTGTGTTTTCTGTGTTCTCCAAGTGAAAATAAGCCTGTCCGGAGCCCGTGGTAGCTCCAGCTGCTTTGGAACACATTCTGCCACACTTGCTCTTTCTGCATGTCTCTAGCAGCCAGAAAGCACTGTAAAGCGCTCTTTTCTCGAGAAAAGCAACACTCTGGGAAACCTCTGTAACTTTGCTTGCAGCAGCACCTTGGTGTGTTTTCTGTGTTCTCCAAGTGAAAATAAGCTTGTCCGGAGCCCGTGGTAGCTCCAGCTGCTTTGGAACACATTCTGCCACACTTGCTCTTTCTGCATGTCTCTAGCAGCCAGAAAGCGCTGTAAAGCGCTCTTTTCTCGAGAAAAGCAACACTCTGGGAAACCTCTGTAACTTTGCTTGCAGCAGCACCTTGGTGTGTTTTCTGTGTTCTCCAAGTGAAAATAAGCCTGTCCGGAGCCCGTGGTAGCTCCAGCTGCTTTGGAACACATTCTGCCACACTTGCTCTTTCTGCATGTCTCTAGCAGCCAGAAAGCGCTGTAAAGCGCTCTTTTCTCGAGAAAAGCAACACTCTGGGAAACCTCTGTAACTTTGCTTGCAGCAGCACCTTGGTGTGTTTTCTGTGTTCTCCAAGTGAAAATAAGCCTGTGGGGAGCCCGTGGTAGCTCCAGCTGCTTTGGAACACATTCTGCCACACTTGCTCTTTCTGCATGTCTCTAGCAGCCAGAAAGCGCTGTAAAGCGCTCTTTTCTCGAGAAAAGCAACACTCAGGGAAACCTCTGTAACTTTGCTTGCAGCAGCACCTTGGTGTGTTTTCTGTGTTCTCCAAGTGAAAATAAGCCTGTGGGGAGCCCGTGGTAGCTCCAGCTGCTTTGGAACACATTCTGCCACACTTGCTCTTTCTGCATGTCTCTAGCAGCCAGAAAGCGCTGTAAAGCGCTCTTTTCTCGAGAAAAGCAACACTCTGGGAAACCTCTGTAACTTTGCTTGCAGCAGCACCTTGGTGTGTTTTCTGTGTTCTCCAAGTGAAAATAAGCCTGTGGGGAGCCCGTGGTAGCTCCAGCTGCTTTGGAACACATTCTGCCACACTTGCTCTTTCTGCATGTCTCTAGCAGCCAGAAAGCGCTGTAAAGCGCTCTTTTCTCGAGAAAAGCAACACTCTGGGAAACCTCTGTAACTTTGCTTGCAGCAGCACCTTGGTGTGTTTTCTGTGTTCTCCAAGTGAAAATAAGCCTGTCCGGAGCCCGTGGTAGCTCCAGCTGCTTTGGAACACATTCTGCCACACTTGCTCTTTCTGCATGTCTCTAGCAGCCAGAAAGCGCTGTAAAGCGCTCTTTTCTCGAGAAAAGCAACACTCTGGGAAACCTCTGTAACTTTGCTTGCAGCAGCACCTTGGTGTGTTTTCTGTGTTCTCCAAGTGAAAATAAGCCTGTGCGGAGCCCGTGGTAGCTCCAGCTGCTTTGGAACACATTCTGCCACACTTGCTCTTTCTGCATGTCTCTAGCAGCCAGAAAGCGCTGTAAAGCGCTCTTTTCTCGAGAAAAGCAACACTCTGGGAAACCTCTGTAACTTTGCTTGCAGCAGCACCTTGGTGTGTTTTCTGTGTTCTCCAAGTGAAAATAAGCCTGTCCGGAGCCCGTGGTAGCTCCAGCTGCTTTGGAACACATTCTGCCACACTTGCTCTTTCTGCATGTCTCTAGCAGCCAGAAAGCGCTGTAAAGCGCTCTTTTCTCGAGAAAAGCAACACTCTGGGAAACCTCTGTAACTTTGCTTGCAGCAGCACCTTGGTGTGTTTTCTGTGTTCTCCAAGTGAAAATAAGCCTGTCCGGAGCCCGTGGTAGCTCCAGCTGCTTTGGAACACATTCTGCCACACTTGCTCTTTCTGCATGTCTCTAGCAGCCAGAAAGCGCTGTAAAGCGCTCTTTTCTCGAGAAAAGCAACACTCTGGGAAACCTCTGTAACTTTGCTTGCAGCAGCACCTTGGTGTGTTTTCTGTGTTCTCCAAGTGAAAATAAGCCTGTCCGGAGCCCGTGGTAGCTCCAGCTGCTTTGGAACACATTCTGCCACACTTGCTCTTTCTGCATGTCTCTAGCAGCCAGAAAGCGCTGTAAAGCGCTCTTTTCTCGAGAAAAGCAACACTCTGGGAAACCTCTGTAACTTTGCTTGCAGCAGCACCTTGGTGTGTTTTCTGTGTTCTCCAAGTGAAAAGAAGCCTGTCCGGAGCCCGTGGTAGCTCCAGCTGCTTTGGAACACATTCTGCCACACTTGCTCTTTCTGCATGTCTCTAGCAGCCAGAAAGCGCTGTAAAGCGCTCTTTTCTCGAGAAAAGCAACACTCTGGGAAACCTCTGTAACTTTGCTTGCAGCAGCACCTTGGTGTGTTTTCTGTGTTCTCCAAGTGAAAATAAGCCTGTGGGGAGCCCGTGGTAGCTCCAGCTGCTTTGGAACACATTCTGCCACACTTGCTCTTTCTGCATGTCTCTAGCAGCCAGAAAGCGCTGTAAAGCGCTCTTTTCTCGAGAAAAGCAACACTCTGGGAAACCTCTGTAACTTTGCTTGCAGCAGCACCTTGGTGTGTTTTCTGTGTTCTCCAAGTGAAAATAAGCCTGTCCGGGAGCCCGTGGTAGCTGCAGCTGCTTTGGAACACATTCTGCCACACTTGCTCTTTCTGCATGTCTCTAGCAGCCAGAAAGCGCTGTAAAGCGCTCTTTTCTCGAGAAAAGCAACACTCTGGGAAACCTCTGTAACTTTGCTTGCAGCAGCACCTTGGTGTGTTTTCTGTGTTCTCCAAGTGAAAATAAGCCTGTGGGGAGCCCGTGGTAGCTCCAGCTGCTTTGGAACACATTCTGCCACACTTGCTCTTTCTGCATGTCTCTAGCAGCCAGAAAGCGCTGTAAAGCGCTCTTTTCTCGAGAAAAGCAACACTCTGGGAAACCTCTGTAACTTTGCTTGCAGCAGCACCTTGGTGTGTTTTCTGTGTTCTCCAAGTGAAAATAAGCCTGTGGGGAGCCCGTGGTAGCTACAGCTGCTTTGGAACACATTCTGCCACACTTGCTCTTTCTGCATGTCTCTAGCAGCCAGAAAGCGCTGTAAAGCGCTCTTTTCTCGAGAAAAGCAACACTCTGGGAAACCTCTGTAACTTTGCTTGCAGCAGCACCTTGGTGTGTTTTCTGTGTTCTCCAAGTGAAAATAAGCCTGTCGGGAGCCCGTGGTAGCTCCAGCTGCTTTGGAACACATTCTGCCACACTTGCTCTTTCTGCATGTCTCTAGCAGCCAGAAAGCGCTGTAAAGCGCTCTTTTCTCGAGAAAAGCAACACTCTGGGAAACCTCTGTAACTTTGCTTGCAGCAGCACCTTGGTGTGTTTTCTGTGTTCTCCAAGTGAAAATAAGCCTGTCCGGAGCCCGTGGTAGCTCCAGCTGCTTTGGAACACATTCTGCCACACTTGCTCTTTCTGCATGTCTCTAGCAGCCAGAAAGCGCTGTAAAGCGCTCTTTTCTCGAGAAAAGCAACACTCTGGGAAACCTCTGTAACTTTGCTTGCAGCAGCACCTTGGTGTGTTTTCTGTGTTCTCCAAGTGAAAATAAGCCTGTGCGGAGCCCGTGGTAGCTCCAGCTGCTTTGGAACACATTCTGCCACACTTGCTCTTTCTGCATGTCTCTAGCAGCCAGAAAGCGCTGTAAAGCGCTCTTTTCTCGAGAAAAGCAACACTCTGGGAAACCTCTGTAACTTTGCTTGCAGCAGCACCTTGGTGTGTTTTCTGTGTTCTCCAAGTGAAAATAAGCCTGTCGGGAGCCCGTGGTAGCTCCAGCTGCTTTGGAACACATTCTGCCACACTTGCTCTTTCTGCATGTCTCTAGCAGCCAGAAAGCGCTGTAAAGCGCTCTTTTCTCGAGAAAAGCAACACTCTGGGAAACCTCTGTAACTTTGCTTGCAGCAGCACCTTGGTGTGTTTTCTGTGTTCTCCAAGTGAAAATAAGCCTGTCGGGAGCCCGTGGTAGCTCCAGCTGCTTTGGAACACATTCTGCCACACTTGCTCTTTCTGCATGTCTCTAGCAGCCAGAAAGCGCTGTAAAGCGCTCTTTTCTCGAGAAAAGCAACACTCTGGGAAACCTCTGTAACTTTGCTTGCAGCAGCACCTTGGTGTGTTTTCTGTGTTCTCCAAGTGAAAATAAGCCTGTGCGGAGCCCGTGGTAGCTCCAGCTGCTTTGGAACACATTCTGCCACACTTGCTCTTTCTGCATGTCTCTAGCAGCCAGAAAGCGCTGTAAAGCGCTCTTTTCTCGAGAAAAGCAACACTCTGGGAAACCTCTGTAACTTTGCTTGCAGCAGCACCTTGGTGTGTTTTCTGTGTTCTCCAAGTGAAAATAAGCCTGTCCGGAGCCCGTGGTAGCTCCAGCTGCTTTGGAACACATTCTGCCACACTTGCTCTTTCTGCATGTCTCTAGCAGCCAGAAAGCGCTGTAAAGCGCTCTTTTCTCGAGAAAAGCAACACTCTGGGAAACCTCTGTAACTTTGCTTGCAGCAGCACCTTGGTGTGTTTTCTGTGTTCTCCAAGTGAAAATAAGCCTGTCGGGAGCCCGTGGTAGCTCCAGCTGCTTTGGAACACATTCTGCCACACTTGCTCTTTCTGCATGTCTCTAGCAGCCAGAAAGCGCTGTAAAGCGCTCTTTTCTCGAGAAAAGCAACACTCTGGGAAACCTCTGTAACTTTGCTTGCAGCAGCACCTTGGTGTGTTTTCTGTGTTCTCCAAGTGAAAATAAGCCTGTCCGGAGCCCGTGGTAGCTCCAGCTGCTTTGGAACACATTCTGCCACACTTGCTCTTTCTGCATGTCTCTAGCAGCCAGAAAGCGCTGTAAAGCGCTCTTTTCTCGAGAAAAGCAACACTCTGGGAAACCTCTGTAACTTTGCTTGCAGCAGCACCTTGGTGTGTTTTCTGTGTTCTCCAAGTGAAAATAAGCCTGTGGGGAGCCCGTGGTAGCTCCAGCTGCTTTGGAACACATTCTGCCACACTTGCTCTTTCTGCATGTCTCTAGCAGCCAGAAAGCGCTGTAAAGCGCTCTTTTCTCGAGAAAAGCAACACTCTGGGAAACCTCTGTAACTTTGCTTGCAGCAGCACCTTGGTGTGTTTTCTGTGTTCTCCAAGTGAAAATAAGCCTGTCCGGGAGCCCGTGGTAGCTCCAGCTGCTTTGGAACACATTCTGCCACACTTGCTCTTTCTGCATGTCTCTAGCAGCCAGAAAGCGCTGTAAAGCGCTCTTTTCTCGAGAAAAGCAACACTCTGGGAAACCTCTGTAACTTTGCTTGCAGCAGCACCTTGGTGTGTTTTCTGTGTTCTCCAAGTGAAAATAAGCCTGTGGGGAGCCCGTGGTAGCTCCAGCTGCTTTGGAACACATTCTGCCACACTTGCTCTTTCTGCATGTCTCTAGCAGCCAGAAAGCGCTGTAAAGCGCTCTTTTCTCGAGAAAAGCAACACTCTGGGAAACCTCTGTAACTTTGCTTGCAGCAGCACCTTGGTGTGTTTTCTGTGTTCTCCAAGTGAAAATAAGCCTGTGGGGAGCCCGTGGTAGCTCCAGCTGCTTTGGAACACATTCTGCCACACTTGCTCTTTCTGCATGTCTCTAGCAGCCAGAAAGCGCTGTAAAGCGCTCTTTTCTCGAGAAAAGCAACACTCTGGGAAACCTCTGTAACTTTGCTTGCAGCAGCACCTTGGTGTGTTTTCTGTGTTCTCCAAGTGAAAATAAGCCTGTCCGGAGCCCGTGGTAGCTCCAGCTGCTTTGGAACACATTCTGCCACACTTGCTCTTTCTGCATGTCTCTAGCAGCCAGAAAGCGCTGTAAAGCGCTCTTTTCTCGAGAAAAGCAACACTCTGGGAAACCTCTGTAACTTTGCTTGCAGCAGCACCTTGGTGTGTTTTCTGTGTTCTCCAAGTGAAAATAAGCCTGTGGGGAGCCCGTGGTAGCTCCAGCTGCTTTGGAACACATTCTGCCACACTTGCTCTTTCTGCATGTCTCTAGCAGCCAGAAAGCGCTGTAAAGCGCTCTTTTCTCGAGAAAAGCAACACTCTGGGAAACCTCTGTAACTTTGCTTGCAGCAGCACCTTGGTGTGTTTTCTGTGTTCTCCAAGTGAAAATAAGCCTGTGGGGAGCCCGTGGTAGCTCCAGCTGCTTTGGAACACATTCTGCCACACTTGCTCTTTCTGCATGTCTCTAGCAGCCAGAAAGCGCTGTAAAGCGCTCTTTTCTCGAGAAAAGCAACACTCTGGGAAACCTCTGTAACTTTGCTTGCAGCAGCACCTTGGTGTGTTTTCTGTGTTCTCCAAGTGAAAATAAGCCTGTGGGGAGCCCGTGGTAGCTCCAGCTGCTTTGGAACACATTCTGCCACACTTGCTCTTTCTGCATGTCTCTAGCAGCCAGAAAGCGCTGTAAAGCGCTCTTTTCTCGAGAAAAGCAACACTCTGGGAAACCTCTGTAACTTTGCTTGCAGCAGCACCTTGGTGTGTTTTCTGTGTTCTCCAAGTGAAAATAAGCCTGTGGGGAGCCCGTGGTAGCTCCAGCTGCTTTGGAACACATTCTGCCACACTTGCTCTTTCTGCATGTCTCTAGCAGCCAGAAAGCGCTGTAAAGCGCTCTTTTCTCGAGAAAAGCAACACTCTGGGAAACCTCTGTAACTTTGCTTGCAGCAGCACCTTGGTGTGTTTTCTGTGTTCTCCAAGTGAAAATAAGCCTGTCGGGAGCCCGTGGTAGCTCCAGCTGCTTTGGAACACATTCTGCCACACTTGCTCTTTCTGCATGTCTCTAGCAGCCAGAAAGCGCTGTAAAGCGCTCTTTTCTCGAGAAAAGCAACACTCTGGGAAACCTCTGTAACTTTGCTTGCAGCAGCACCTTGGTGTGTTTTCTGTGTTCTCCAAGTGAAAATAAGCCTGTGGGAGCCCGTGGTAGCTCCAGCTGCTTTGGAACACATTCTGCCACACTTGCTCTTTCTGCATGTCTCTAGCAGCCAGAAAGCGCTGTAAAGCGCTCTTTTCTCGAGAAAAGCAACACTCTGGGAAACCTCTGTAACTTTGCTTGCAGCAGCACCTTGGTGTGTTTTCTGTGTTCTCCAAGTGAAAATAAGCCTGTCCGGAGCCCGTGGTAGCTCCAGCTGCTTTGGAACACATTCTGCCACACTTGCTCTTTCTGCATGTCTCTAGCAGCCAGAAAGCGCTGTAAAGCGCTCTTTTCTCGAGAAAAGCAACACTCTGGGAAACCTCTGTAACTTTGCTTGCAGCAGCACCTTG